>NC_133362.1:57973932-57988932 GCF_049309525.1 Garra rufa
TTCTTTTATTTTATTTGTTCAACAATATATATCTACATATTAGAAATAAATAAACAACACAACAACAATAACATTAACACAAGGAAACAATGTAAACAGAATAGAATTAACATTAATTATTATGTAATTTAGCAGAAAATATAGCAAAATAGGAACTAATAAGTTATTATTTACAGGATTCGTATTACAAGATTTATACATGTACACATTAAGCAATATACAATATACGTACTATATACAAGGGGATGAGGTAATGCAGTGCAATAGTATGCAATGTTAAGCAGATATTTACATTCACTAAAAACACATCTTTTTTTCTATGAGAAAATAGGTATGTGTTTTATAGGTGGTGTATAATGAATTGGTATAACAGGCAGATATTGTAGCAAATATGACTTGGGGAATGTGATTTGGGGGATGTAGTTGCAGATGGAGTTGGCTCTCTAGTTGTTATTTTTTTTCTTTTTTAGTTCCTCATCTACTACACTTTTGAAGTGTTCAAAACTGTTGAACACAACACCTTCAAAACCTGAAGTGGTGGACTTCCTAGTTGCTGGGCAATAGGTAAATATTTTTTGGCTACTTTCAGCAGCCTTGTCTTTGGAGGGCGTGTACCTCTTGCGCTGCCCACCACACTGGGGTACTTGGCAGGCCCCACAAGGCTTCATGGATTTATGAGGCTTGATTGGTCTGGATGTCAGCGCAGGAGGTGGTGTGAAAGGTATGAACCCTTGACTGCTGGATGCCCCACAGAGCATCATAGATGGTCCCTGTGGCTGTGCAGGAACCACTACCAGGACAGGTGCTGCTGACGCTCTGGGTGGGATGTACGTGGCCACAGGGGGTTTAGGTTGAATGGGCCGGTTCCCAAGCATTTCCACATCAACCCTGCAAAAATAAATCATACATATGATGATGAGTATAATTAATGAGAAATAATGTGTATGACTATCAATTCACGTGGTTTGTTGTGTTTAAGTTTAAACCACTCAGCTGATAAATTCAGATATGTTCACATATTTGAATAAAGTAGTAAAGTCACATACTTGTGACATGAAGAACTGAACAACTTACTTCCGCTTCTGACCATGCCTTTTCCCAGCTGTATGACGTAGGCTCTGGTACTGAACCTGAGGTCGATCTGGAGCTGGAAGGGATTCTGGCAGAGTCGGAGCTGCTGGCATTGGTTCTTCTGACAGCACTCTTTGGTGGGGTTTCACCTTTGGCATTACTGTTGCCCTGTAGTTAGCCTTCTTCTCTTCCCGTGCCATGAATGTAGAGATGGACTTGGCATTCAGATTGGGCAGAGGAATGGAGAGACCTTTGAGGATGGGATCGTCTCTGACTCGGTCTACAATCCTTTTATACTGGCCCTTGATTGCATTGGTGATTTTAGTGGGGGAGGTGAGACGACTGGCTGGTGGCCGGTTTTTCAGCATCTTAATAATGAGGTACAACAGACGACTATCCTCAGTCACCTGGGCTGACTGAGGGTACTTCATCCAGGAAAACTTTGTCTTCTGTGCTGCTCTGGTCTCGGGTGTGTCAGCTCCCAAGCATCTGCCAAACAGGGTGTAACCCCACCTTGACTCATACCTTTTTACAAAGTTGGCTGCAGACCTGTCATGCTCATGCAGAGCACCAACTGCATTGCCAATCTTCAGCCTTAGGTCAGCTGGCACTAGGTGACGGTCACTGTTGTCTGCCAGTTCTAAAATGAGAAGGGCCAAGGCTTCCACTTCCTCCAGCCCAGGAAGATGCAGATGGCTCTGGGTCATCAGCACATCCTGCAGAGCAGGACTGTCCTCCTCCTCCACCTGTTCTGATTGAGTGAGGATGACATGTTTGTCACTGACAGTGTCCATAGGATCCTCCTCTGACTCTGCACCCATGTCTACGCCCTCATCTGACAGCTTGTCCTCGCCTTGTTCAGCCGTCTCCTCTTCTTCACGGGCCTGCTCTTCCTCAACTGCAAATATGTAATGTACTAATCACCAGTGTGTCTAGGCAGTTACAACAACTAACAGTAGACTAATTAATACAACATGGCGATGCTGCAGTTCATTTGTTTCATATTATGTAAAATAAAAATGAACTATATCATGCATACTTGTCATGGATAGAATATGCATGATATTTATAGGTATTTGACTGCTCAGTATGTATGTATATTGTTATAATGCAGGATTGTGTACCTTGCTGGGCATAGTAATCCCTTGCAGTGAAGCTGGTTGACTGGCACATGGCATACTCTACTCCAAGGAGCTCCTCCTCATCTGGGTCCTTGTATACAGCAGGGTAGGGCATTGGAGAGGCAAAGTTGGGCTCGAGGACATGCTCTTTACCGAAGAGCACAACAGCCTGCTGATTCAGGCGCTGAATCTGCCGTGGGTCCATACACCACGTCTGCCTGCCATGACCACCAGCAACCCGGAGTGATTCCATGCGGCTGTTCCACTGCACAGCAAATGCAATCAGATACACCTGAAAGACATGACCATTCATGCATTATTGTACATCAGAAACTAATTTTGATTACAAAGTGGGCATCGCCCAGCAGCATGACATACAATTTGTCTTTTGTCCGCAATAGGCTATTTTGTGTGTGTGCGCATCTCATACACCCGGTTGATGCTATGTGAACAGCATAGAGCTCACATACACACAGGAAGAGAGGGTAGCACAAAAGCAGGGAGGATACAGGTAAAATATGCTTATGAACAATGTTGTGTAATCAATATTTTTTTAAAATATTAAAGCTGTTTATACTTACTTGGAATGGCATAACTCCACATCTCTGTGAGGGAATGGCATTGTACAGGTGTGAGTGCAAGCCCTCCAAGGAGTTACTGCCTCGCCGACACCTGTACTTGTTCAGGCGGACACCATTCAGCACCACCACCTTCACTGAAACATACAGCTGTATGCCAGGGGGGTCCTATAAAACATGCGTTGCTTATTTATTATGGTGTCTGTGAGTTTGAGTTTGTATGATTTTACAATGATTAGTTCAAAAATGTTTACCCACCTGCATACAACTAAGATGCTTGCTTGCAGTTGCCCAGTGAGAATCCACTGCCTGTGCTGATTTGAACAGGTGGATTCCATCAATGTCAAGGCCTGCAGGTCCCTTGAACTCCGTAATGATGGACTCAATTGCTGAAGCTGTCTCCTGTAACAATCATTCACATTTATTTTATATAGTTATATCGCTTAAAATGTGAAATTATTTCAATAATTGGAAGTATTTCCAAAATGAAATATAGTAGTGTGACAACTTAGTTAATTTTAGTGAAGTATGTTTTGAGCTTCTTATACATAAAGATTATACATGGATTAATAGTACACTTAACCTCAACCCCACGGGTGATCCGTCTGACATGGGACCTGATCTGGTGAGGTTTGAGGAAGGTTATCATGTCCTCGTCTGAAAGACTGGCGTACAACTCCTGGTTGCCCTTCCTGACTGCCTGGATTAGGAGCATCATATCGTCCTTGTAGTAGGCCAGCACTGCACCTGCAAGGGCACTCATGAACACCCCATACTTGGCATGGCTCTGTTTGATGACAACAGCATCCCAGCGGTGCAGCCAGTGTCGAATGTCCAGTCTGACCACAGTGCCCTTCTGCACCCAGTCCCCGAACAGGTTCTCCAGGAAGGACGAACCACTGTCACTGAAACAATATAAATTCAGCATGTGTTCTTTGTTTTTTTAACATTAAATGAATGACAAATTTTATCAGGGTATATGGATGTGTTATTACCTACCGACAACAGTTGTTATCTGCATATATGACAGTTGGTGCAGGAGCCCTAGCTCGTTCAAAGCGGCCCATCAGACCTTTGGCCATACGGCTGTAACACCCCTCAGACTCAGCTGCCACCACCACTGTGGTCAAGAACTGGCCCCACTCGTTCAGCACACTGGTGACATACTGCATGGTGCCCTGACCATCACCATATATCTTCTTAAGGACCTGGAAAACACAAAGCAGAACATTCATTTGATAAGATCTAACAATAACCTGTCTGTCCAATATAATTTATATGAATTACAATGCATGTACATTTTGTATCCATCACATTTGAACACTGAACAGTGAGGCCAAAGTCCCTTATTCAAAACAATAAGCTGGCTCAAGTCACTTTAAAGTGACTAAATAAATATTAAGTCTGCATAACTTCATGAATTGATACAATACACATACCTTTCTTGTACCATCAATGCAGAGGATTTCTCCAGTCACACTGAGGATTGAGGCTCTGTACACAGGCATCCTCTCCATCTCCATGATCATGTGTGCACGCCTCAGCACACGGGCACAAGGAAGGGGAGTCCGGGGCAGAGGAGGGGTGTAAGTACCAGCAGCTTTGACAAAGGACAGGATGCTCTTCTGAGACGATGCAGATCCAGCTGTGTGGGCTTCATACAGGAGAGTCTGGTACAGGTCACGGCGCTCCACATACCACTCATCATGTCCCTGCTGCAGCACTCTCTGGACTTTGTTCATGGACACACTGTTGACCCTGTCATTCAGAAGAGTAACCACGCCTTTGTCAATAGCACGCTTCCCACACAGTATGGCAGGAAACATGCTTCTGATGGCCGGGGCCAAGTTCATCAGAATCTTGGGACTGTGTGCCAGCCAAATGTACTGCTGAACATGATGACTGTCCTCATCTTCACTGTCTGCGTCACTATGTGTCTTACTCACTGCCCGCCTCATCTTTTCACAATGTGAACACTTCAGCTTCTCTGTCAACAGGGTGTAATTGTACTTCATCCCACACACTTGCCTGGCATAACTACCAAAACCTTTCTTTTCAAGGTATTCACCTGGTGGTGCAGGGCAGTTGGAGCTAGGGCAGCGGATCTTGGCTTGCATCACACCAACTGGGCGCCAGAAGAAGGCAGGGGTTGTGAAAAATGCCATCATGTTGGGCAGTCCTCCCTTGACAGAAGTAGGAATTGGGGGTGGGTGGAACTGCATCTTCTCCTTTAAAAGCCTTCTCTCCACAATATCTCCTTTGGCATTCTTGTACCTGGAAGGCCTCTCAAACAGACCATACATCTCATCACATTTCAGCCACTTGATGTTAGGAGGAGCTATACCATTGGCTTGTGTAGATGGAGGTGGATGCTCCCAGTATTTCTGCCAGCCCTCCAGCAAGATGTTACCAGTTTCTGAGGCAGAGGTGTCAACAGGGGAAGAAGGTCTTCCCTGAGATGTGCTGAGGCTGTGGGAAGAGTCCTGACTCACAGCCGGTGTGAGCTCTCCCCAGGTGGTCAGCTGTGTGGAGACTGCTACCTCAGACTCTTCAAGGACAGTCTCTGTAGAAAAAATCAGACAAAATGTATTGAGCACATTGCTTAAGATGTGAATATAATGACAAACACAAGCATTATCACAATAAACAAAGTTTGTTTCTATTTTCCATGTTATCAGATCTTATTTTAGAGAACACAAATTATATTTAATACAAACATTTTAGTATAGAGCTGCTACAAAAAATATAGGCAATAGTGTAAACAAATATTGTAATATAATAAAAAAATCTAACATATCACATATACAAATTAAATAGATTTTTGTATGTGTTATCTAAATGCCAAAAAAAGCATTTAGGCATTAAATCTGTTACACTGAAAAAGGGGCAGCTAGCTTGATAATATACCTCACCCTGCTGAAAATTAAAGTGAAATCCAAAACCTACTGTCGTCATTATCAGTGCCATAAAATGTGTGATATTTCGGCAGTGTATTTAGTCAGATGTTTGAAATACATCAGTAAGAAAATGTTATATGAATTTCAAAATAGAGTTATGCCGTGTTAAATGTTAATTACCAGCAGCTGCCAACAATTCAGCATCACTGGCATAGTCAGGATCCTGCTGGAACTTAGAAAGGGTAGATTCAGCCTTCTTTCCTTTGTCTTTCCTTGACTCCTGTTCATGCAGAAAATAAAGAAATTATAGAAAAACACATACAGAGTTGTATTGTACCACATAAACACAAGTACTTACACTGTTACCACTTCCTATGTCTAAAGCACAAGCTTTTGTGCAGAGTAAACATTGATGATTTTACTATTGAAGGTGCATTAATATGTGTGTAGCGGTGTGTTTTCTGCGTTGTGTTTAATCAAGGACAAACTGCGTGAATTCTTGCCTTCATGTCCTCATTTATTCTGTACAACACAAACGAATATGCATATGAGGACTCGTGCAGCACATACAACAGCGGGCGGCGGCAGTGCACGCACGCGCTGTGACATCTCATGCAGACTGGGCAATATACTTTAACAAAAACTCATTTTATGAACATAACAATAAAGCATGTACCTGTACAACACAAACGAATATGCATATGAGGACTCGTGCAGCACATACAACAGCGGGCGGCGGCAGTGCACGCACGCTGTTACAAAGAGAAAAGTATAGACATTACAAACAATTGCTTAAGTAACGAAAAATAATCAACAAAACATCAGTATATCAATCATATCAGGGTTTTTTGATTACAATCATACAGCGATGTCATTTGAATTCATCTGTTACATGAAATACAGCCCTTATTAAATCACAGCATGAACTTGTGTGACCTACCGCTGTGACATCTCATGCAGACTGGGAAGCAGCAAAGTGCGTCAACTCCCCAAGTCAGTATGGCGGCAGGAAAACCCCAAATATGGTCATGGCGAGTGGAATCACAAAATAATACCTGCTACATTCCCCTCTGCTGACTTCCACTCGCACATGTCAAAATAAAACAAAAGAATTCTCCACAATTATCAAAAGGCCACAAAGTCCCCCAAGAAAAACAACCAGGTACATGTAACCACTTTTGAAAAAACAACAAAGAGAAGGGAGAAAATTTATCTTTACCAAAAGATAATACTGTATGTCACATGAAACACTAAATACTCCAGTCTAAGACTATTCTTTTCTTTGTTTTCAGAATTAGAAATGTAAGAGGGTTGCAAAGCCTCTAAACACTCACAGGAATAATATGCCTGTTACACATTATATACATTTAGTGGTCATTTTTCACAGCATTACATAAGATCCTATTCACTTTTGGATCACTCTTAAGTACTCTTCTTCACAAGGTACCACAACCAAATATCAATTTCAGAATTTGATCATTTTGACGCAGAATAACGCTCTTATACTATTAGAAAAATCTGAGAACTAACTAAACAAAATAACACTACAACCCGGACAAAACCTTTTGGTGCATATTTTGGATCAGCCTTATGACTGGTTTAACAACCCTCCCACATCTTGTTCTGACAGTTAATGCTCCACTCTGAGTGGAAAGTGCCCTAGAATGTTGTGGTAAGTGGGCAGTGGCAGAATCAGAGTCAAAATGTCCATTCGCATCAGCCTGATCAGTCTTAGTATCAACACCAGATTCACATGTCGTAGATCTGTCAGTCTCAAAGATCTGTCCATTGAGGCTTGTAGAGCGCGGCACGATCAGGGCAGCTGGTTGTACATTCACTTTAGTCTGAACACAATCAGATACTGAAAGGTCATCTCCAGAGACTGGAAGCTCAGACACCCACTCCACAGTCCTCTCCTGTGGTTCATTGACAGGCAAGCTCAGATCCTCATTTTCGCTCCTGGACAAACTTGACTCACTTACAGTAATATCATCACAAGTATCAACATCAGGAATTTCATTCTCAAGAGGCAGGAAGTTCACTGGCATTATGAGATTTCTATGAACAACTTTCTCAGCACCCGTCACAGAGTTTCTGATTCTGAATGTATGAACTTCACTGTTCATTCCTGTCACAATGTAGATGTGACCCTCCCATCTATCAGCAGTTTTCCTCTTGCCACGCTCGCCCTTATTGGCCAGGAGTACTCTGTCGCCAACATTTACTGGAGAACCTTTGAGCTTCTTATTGTAGAGGTTAGCTTGCCTCAACTGTTGTTTTGAAGCAGAGCTTTGAGCCAGTTTCATAGCCTGAGTAAGATCATCTCTGAAAGATTGCACATACTGATCATAGTCAACCACTCGGTCATCAAGCAGCACAGAGTCGAACATCATGTCAACTGGCAACCTTGGAGTTCTACCGAACATCAACTGGAATGGAGGATAACTGGTTGTCTCATGAATTGTTGCATTATAACAGAAGGTGAGGGACTTTAACATTTGAGGCCATCTGTGCTTAGCTTTAGGCGGCAAAGCACGAATCATATTTCCCAGCGTGCGGTTGAACCTCTCAACTGTCCCGTTGCCCATCGGATGGTATGGTGTCGTATGGGACTTTTGGACACCTGCAAGCTGAAGCATTTCAGAAATCAGGCTGCTTTCAAAATTGGCTCCCTGATCCGAATGCACTCGCTCTGGGAAGCCGTAGATGCAGAAAAAGTTGTCCCATAGCTGCTTTGCAACTGCCTTTGCTGATTGGTTAGGACACAGGTAAGCCTGAGCCAGCTTGGTAAAATGGTCTGTTACTACCAAGACATCCAGAGACTTATTAGACGAATCTTCGGCAGACCAAAAATCCACACAAACCAGCTCAAGAGGTCTGGATGTTATGATACTCTCAAGCGGAGCTCTCGCCTCAGGCTCTGGTGACTTACTGACAACACATCTTCTACAGCAACGCACATACTGTTTAACATCTTTTTCCATCCCTTGCCAGTAGAACCGACGTCTGGTGAGGTAGAGTGTCCTGTGTTGACCCTGGTGTCCAGCTTCATCATGTACTCCCTTAAGCACTCGCTCCCGAAGGGCAGCTGGCACGACAAACTGGAAGGTCTTATTCTTTGTGATAGAATCCTTGGAGACACGATACAATAAGCCCATTCTGACTGATAGTTTGTTCCAGTGTCTCAGAAACCGAAGCACACCAGGGGATTCCTTGCTCCGCTCCCTCCTAGATGGCCTACGTTTGCGCTCTACAAAATAAAGCACTCTGTTTACAACAGGATCAGCATGTTGCAATTCTGTCAGCTCCTGCCTTGACAGCACTGGATGATCCAATAGTGGAGGTGGAATTATTGACCGAATTAACTGTGGCAGCAGGTAAGCATAAGGTTGAACATGACTATCCTGTTGCCTACTACTGCTCAAAATGGCAGAAACGTCCTCCTGGGAGATGAAAGATTTCTTAGAGAAAGCAACATGATTCAGCTCAATATCTGAACAGGGCTTGTCTTGTGCTTGTTTCTCAAAAGGGTGACATGACCAGCGGAACACGTCTTGGACGTTCTCAGAATTCACTACTTGAGATTCCTCCAAAAGTGCACCATAGGGCACTCTGGTAAGTCGGTGGAACACACTGGGTTGTACAAATGGTTCACGGCTAAGGGCATCTGCAACTACATTCTTAGGCCCAGGAATGTATTTGATGTCGAAATTATATGGAGCAAGCTTAGCGACCCATCTTTGTTCGCACGCATCCAACTTGGGCTTCGTTAGAACGTACGTCAGAGGGTTATTGTCCGTCCACACGGAGAACTGCTGACCCCTAAGCCAGTGGCTAAATTTGTCACAGACTGCCCATTTGAGGGCAAAAAACTCCAACCTATGCGCTGGATATTTCGACTGGGCATAACTTAGTGACTTGCTAGCAAAGGCTATTGGGCGAGCAACCTCTTCGCCCTCAGTCACCTGTGAGAGCACTGCTCCAAGGCCATTACTAGAAGCATCGACGGACAGCAGGAAAGGCTTACCAAAATTTGGATGAGCCAAAACAACCCTTTCCAGCAAAGCTTGTTTCAGGGCATTAAAGGCGTCTCTACATTCCTTTGTCCAGTCTGAAGATGTAAGTTTTCTGCCTGCCATTTTGTGTTTCTGTCCTTTACTATGCCTCGGCTTCCTCATGCCGGATGTTAATACAAAAAGGGGTTTACCAATGCGAGAACAGCCTTCGATATACTGCTGGTAGAAAACAACCATCCCCAGGAATGACCTAATTTTTGTCTGAGATGGGATATTAGTGCCATCTTCCATGAGATCCTGTTCTGTGATGTCTACAATAGCTCTGACCTTATCAGGATCTGTAGCTACTCCACTACTACTCACTATGTGCCCAAGAAACTTAACGGAAGGCTTCATGAATTGACACTTTTTTTGAGACAGTTTTAAATTGTGAGCCTGAAGTCTCTGGAAAACCATCTCTAGTCGCTCCAAAGCAAGCTGTTCATTAGGGGCAAAAACGAGGATGTCATCAAGATAACACAGCATGCTCATAAAGTTCTGATCTCCGAATATGTTCATCATCATCCTCATAAATGTGGCAGGGCTATTGCATAGCCCCTGAGGAAGTCTGTTATACTCGTAGAGACCAACTGGTGTAGTAAAAGCTGTGAATCTCTTGTCGTCCTCATGCACCTCCACATTATAATAACCTGATGTTAAGTCCATCGTGGAAAAGAATGCGTTACCACGCAGAGCTGCAAGCGCATCCGCTTGGTGCGGAAGAGGATGTGCATCTTTAACTGTGCGCGCATTCAGCCAGCGGAAGTCTGTGCACAGCCTCAGATCACCATTCTTCTTCCAGACTAACACCAGAGGCGATGCATAATCACTCGTTGACTTTCTGATTATGTCGCGCTCTTCCATGTCATCCAGGGCCTCACGCAGTTTCTCATAGTGTGACGGGGACAATCTTCTGTAGGGAAGTCTGAAGGGTTTAGTATCACTTAGGCAGATTCTATGAACAAAGCCTGTGGCCTTGCCACAATCCAGTCCATGACGTGAAAATATTGACTCATACTTAACCAACAATTCAACCAACTTCCCTCTCCAGTAAGGTGTTAAAGAGTTTGAGTCAATGTCAACATCCTGGAGCCCCAGGCTGGACAGTGCTGAGCTAGTAAGACCCTGTGGCATGCAGTGTTTTCTCTCTGTCTCGTACTGTTTACTGCCGGTATTTGTCTGGATTTCCGTGTTCTCTTTATTATGCTGTAAATCTTTGTTTTGTTGCAAAGACATGCCAAGACAGTCAACATCAAAGTCTTCAAGAGCCATGCAAGTGTATACATCAGCTAGCTTGCAGTTGCGTTTCAGACAGACAGGCTTGCTTGATGGGTTAATAACTTTAACCGGTGTACTTCCGTCCCCCCACAAGGACACAACTATCCTACCCACCAACACATTTCTTGGTGCAGTGCGCGCCATGCTGGGCTCCACAACAACTGTACTGCCTGCAGACAGATCTTTGTCGCTAGTCAGCTTTCCCCACACTATATGTTCTGTCATGGGCTCCAAAGTAACAGCATGCTTGAGTTTTACTGTTCCAACTTTAGTAGGTGGGTCTGTCCCCTTCCATGATACGACATTGCACAAAAGTTGGATCAAAGCTTCTGTATTACAGTTCTTGCGTTCTGAGTGTGATACTCTTCTCCAGAAGTCACTTGATATTTTCATGTCGTGAATGAGATGTTTAATAACATTACTTCCCAGAATCAGGTCAGCATCTTGCCCTTCAACGATTAGGACAGGTACAGAGAAAGAGCAGCCATACACTTTCATCTGTACATCACAAACTCCCAGTGGGCTTGTTCTTTGACCACCACAGCCGATTAGTGTGAGCATTGTTGGGGCTATGTCATCTGATGTAAGCACATTCGAATCCTTTAGTTTGGATAGAGCTTGTGTGCTCATAGTACAGGCCATAGACCCACTGTCAAGCATGCCTTGAAGCAGAACAACATCTTGCACCAAAACATCCGTAAAGAACAAATCATCATTTGTGTTAAGTTTCTGCACATTCTGAAAAATCACTTTTGTTTTGTCTTCAACACTGTTGCAGAACTCTGAATAAATAGAAGCTGCATCGATATTCTCACAACTAGGGGACATAAAACATGGCCCTCCACTAGTCCCCTCCTCGTGTGGGCCATCTAGTTTTCCTGTTGGCCAGAGTCAGGGCTGCTATGCTGGACTGGAGTTTTCTGAGCCGCCCCGACAGAACAAGCTGATGCCCTGTGGCCTGAAGAAAAGCAGTTAAAGCAGAGACGATTTATTCGACAGTGTGAAAATGTATCATGACTTGCATCACCACACACTTCGCATGCTACATGTTGTTTGGCCATCCCACCTCTCACTTTATGCTGTCTGTAAGATCTAGATGCATGCTGATAAGAACCCTGATCCAAAACTCGTTCCAAAAGATGGATCATACGATGCAAAGACTGATCCTGAGTAGACTGGTCAGTAACCTGAGGTGCAGGTACCACAGCAGCAGCTGTCTCTAAACCATGACTGTGAGCACAAAAAGCGTCCGTTGACTGAGCGTGACATGCAATGCCAGTCACGTGTGCATTAGACTTGCGTTGCTGAAGTTTTTTTTCCCTTTGATACTCATCTAATCTAACCTGCACATCAGCTGCAGTCCATTCATTCAGCGGCTTACATTTGAATATAAGAAACAGCTCTGGATCGGGACAATTCCGAATGAACATTACTGTAACTTCACGAAAGGGGTCATCTAGAGTTTTGCCCTGTCTCTTCAGTCCTTCCCCAGCAATGTCGATAGCATTGTGTAGTCTAATCCAGTAGTCGAATGGTTCCTCATTTTGCAAGGGCAAGGTGGCATAAAAATCTGCCAAAGGCATGCATGAATACACAGTGTCACTACAATGTTGTTTAAGCAGGTCAAAAACTGGCTTAGGACCCTTACTGAGATCAATTAGTGGGTTACTTCTCAGTCCAACCTTCACCACATCACGTGCTCTGCCCTGTAACTTAGTTAACACTTCATCAGCTTGGTCTTTCAGCTGCACGTCACGCTTTCTCAAGTATACTTTTACTGTTTCCACCCACTCATCAACAGAAATTTTCCCTTCCGAATCACCCCTGAAGTACGGAGGTTCATTAACATCCTGCTTAACAAGTAAGCTAACTTTTGACAGCTCACTCATATTGAAAGTCGAGTCACTTTGTTTATTTTGGCCAAAACCCCCAGATTCAAGACAAGTGACAATGTTCTGGCCAATGCTACTGCCTATTTGTTTCACAATGTCAGTAATTAGGTTCACCGGCACCGTATTTAAATCTGATAACTGCACAGAATCATCAGAAACTGCATAAGACTGAGAAACAGTAGGTGTTTGCGCATCAACACTTCTTGTGTGAATAGGGGTTGAGAAAAGTGGACTAATTTTATCAGGCCCATCTATCTGTGTATGGGCGAACCTCAGTACACCTCTCCCCCTCCCCATACTGTTCTGAATATGAGAACGCTCCATATCAGAATTACCAATGTAAATCACAAATACTAAGTGTAATTGACTTTCTTTTCTTTCAGTCCAAAAAAAAAAATATATATATATATATAAAATCAAAATTGACAATATAATTCAGAGTTCAAGTGGTCAACACTAAAATGGCCCAAGATAATATTCAAAGTCCTTTGAAGAATAAATTCAATTTAATTATCCTGATATTTCAGTCTACTAAATAAATTAGCAGTTTTCATGAGTCAGGAATGTCCCAGTTCAGACTTTCAAAATGGCGAACCTCTCTCAATCACGTTGTAGCGGTATGCTCGTTGGCCTATCACCCCGGTCACGCCTCCACTCCTGTGCAGTTTCTGTCCCACGAAGAGTGAAGCGACGGTCGCGGCACCAGTTGTAGCGGTGTGTTTTCTGCGTTGTGTTTAATCAAGGACAAACTGCGTGAATTCTTGCCTTCATGTCCTCATTTATTCTGTACAACACAAACGAATATGCATATGAGGACTCGTGCAGCACATACAACAGCGGGCGGCGGCAGTGCACGCACGCGCTGTGACATCTCATGCAGACTGGGCAATATACTTTAACAAAAACTCATTTTATGAACATAACAATAAAGCATGTACCTGTACAACACAAACGAATATGCATATGAGGACTCGTGCAGCACATACAACAGCGGGCGGCGGCAGTGCACGCACGCTGTTACAAAGAGAAAAGTATAGACATTACAAACAATTGCTTAAGTAACGAAAAATAATCAACAAAACATCAGTATATCAATCATATCAGGGTTTTTTGATTACAATCATACAGCGATGTCATTTGAATTCATCTGTTACATGAAATACAGCCCTTATTAAATCACAGCATGAACTTGTGTGACCTACCGCTGTGACATCTCATGCAGACTGGGAAGCAGCAAAGTGCGTCAACTCCCCAAGTCAGTATGGCGGCAGGAAAACCCCAAATATGGTCATGGCGAGTGGAATCACAAAATAATACCTGCTACATGTGCCTAACTTATTTACACATGCACTACATTTTTTTTTTATAAACAAAACAGTAAATATAATTTAATCTCAGTTAACGGGTCAAAGTTACCTCCAAGTGTTTGTCAAGATGAAAGGTGACAGGCGGGAACTCTCTGGCATACTGCAGCAATCGCTCCTTTTGCCACTTTAGGAGATCGTTCTTCTCACCCTTCTGGCAATATTCAGACAGCAGCCATATGACCCAGCCCACATCATTTTCGAGCAGCCACCTGAAAGACTGTCCTGCATATTTGCCGAATGTGACAACTAGCTGGCCTTTCCACATTTCCCCTCCAGCTTTCTTTGCAGCAGCCTCCGCCTTTTCAGAATCCAGACAGCTGGGGTCTACTGCTTTGCTGGGGGCCACTGCCACACTCTTAGCTGCATCCGTACACTGCAGCTTGGCCTCTCCCTGCCTGTACAGACGGATGCATGGGTACAGGTGCTGTTTTTGGTGGCTGCTCAGCTGCTGTTTCAGTGAGAAGCTTTTCCCACACACTTCACACACATATCCCTTTGGACCATGAAGCTGCATGTGCCGAGTCAGGTTGGACTTCACAGAGAAACTACTGCCACATACACTGCACTTGTGTCCCTCCAAATCCATGCTTTTTTATCTGTTGTAATAAAACAGAAACAGATTCAGATTAGTTTCTTCTTTTCAAACTGTACAGGGGACTAAACACTGGAAGACCAGGAGATGCAAAACATGTACACAAGTAACAGTACTGCTATTACTATTACTTAAATTAGAAGTAAAAA
>NC_133362.1:57998932-58018932 GCF_049309525.1 Garra rufa
TATGAAAACGTACAACCTAATATATATATAAATTAATATATATTTTTGATATTAATATTTTTATTGTGTGGTAACCGTTTTATATGCCTAATTTATTCATGATACAGCACGGCCTCTCGAACCTTATTGCTTAATAATAAGATGTCTGTCACATAATGTAACAAACATAATGCTTTAATTAAAACAATAAAAAACAAGTAATGTAACAAATGTGTTTGTCATATCTGTTTGAAGTATGAATGAATGCACTTTACAAATAAACTTGAGACTTTTAGTTACAATGTTTGCAAGATCACTGAAAAAAAAATCTAAGAAACTATATTAGGGTACTTGAACAAAGTGTAATTTGCTCATATCTGAGATATTATTCACTCTATTGGCCCCATTCGCCCTGGGAGCATGTAAAATGTACACATAAAAGGGCCTTAATGGAATTTTAGAAAAAGACTTTATCTTTACCTTACTGGTAAGTAATTCAGCCTCTCTTATACTCAATACAGTTTCATGTGACAGTCTTTACCTCTATCAAGTGGACAAATGGGGAAACAGCGGTGAAAGGAATCATATATTTGGAAACATTCTTTTATTTTATTTGTTCAACAATATATATCTACATATTAGAAATAAATAAACAACACAACAACAATAACATTAACACAAGGAAACAATGTAAACAGAATAGAATTAACATTAATTATTATGTAATTTAGCAGAAAATATAGCAAAATAGGAACTAATAAGTTATTATTTACAGGATTCGTATTACAAGATTTATACATGTACACATTAAGCAATATACAATATACGTACTATATACAAGGGGATGAGGTAATGCAGTGCAATAGTATGCAATGTTAAGCAGATATTTACATTCACTAAAAACACATCTTTTTTTCTATGAGAAAATAGGTATGTGTTTTATAGGTGGTGTATAATGAATTGGTATAACAGGCAGATATTGTAGCAAATATGACTTGGGGAATGTGATTTGGGGGATGTAGTTGCAGATGGAGTTGGCTCTCTAGTTGTTATTTTTTTTCTTTTTTAGTTCCTCATCTACTACACTTTTGAAGTGTTCAAAACTGTTGAACACAACACCTTCAAAACCTGAAGTGGTGGACTTCCTAGTTGCTGGGCAATAGGTAAATATTTTTTGGCTACTTTCAGCAGCCTTGTCTTTGGAGGGCGTGTACCTCTTGCGCTGCCCACCACACTGGGGTACTTGGCAGGCCCCACAAGGCTTCATGGATTTATGAGGCTTGATTGGTCTGGATGTCAGCGCAGGAGGTGGTGTGAAAGGTATGAACCCTTGACTGCTGGATGCCCCACAGAGCATCATAGATGGTCCCTGTGGCTGTGCAGGAACCACTACCAGGACAGGTGCTGCTGACGCTCTGGGTGGGATGTACGTGGCCACAGGGGGTTTAGGTTGAATGGGCCGGTTCCCAAGCATTTCCACATCAACCCTGCAAAAATAAATCATACATATGATGATGAGTATAATTAATGAGAAATAATGTGTATGACTATCAATTCACGTGGTTTGTTGTGTTTAAGTTTAAACCACTCAGCTGATAAATTCAGATATGTTCACATATTTGAATAAAGTAGTAAAGTCACATACTTGTGACATGAAGAACTGAACAACTTACTTCCGCTTCTGACCATGCCTTTTCCCAGCTGTATGACGTAGGCTCTGGTACTGAACCTGAGGTCGATCTGGAGCTGGAAGGGATTCTGGCAGAGTCGGAGCTGCTGGCATTGGTTCTTCTGACAGCACTCTTTGGTGGGGTTTCACCTTTGGCATTACTGTTGCCCTGTAGTTAGCCTTCTTCTCTTCCCGTGCCATGAATGTAGAGATGGACTTGGCATTCAGATTGGGCAGAGGAATGGAGAGACCTTTGAGGATGGGATCGTCTCTGACTCGGTCTACAATCCTTTTATACTGGCCCTTGATTGCATTGGTGATTTTAGTGGGGGAGGTGAGACGACTGGCTGGTGGCCGGTTTTTCAGCATCTTAATAATGAGGTACAACAGACGACTATCCTCAGTCACCTGGGCTGACTGAGGGTACTTCATCCAGGAAAACTTTGTCTTCTGTGCTGCTCTGGTCTCGGGTGTGTCAGCTCCCAAGCATCTGCCAAACAGGGTGTAACCCCACCTTGACTCATACCTTTTTACAAAGTTGGCTGCAGACCTGTCATGCTCATGCAGAGCACCAACTGCATTGCCAATCTTCAGCCTTAGGTCAGCTGGCACTAGGTGACGGTCACTGTTGTCTGCCAGTTCTAAAATGAGAAGGGCCAAGGCTTCCACTTCCTCCAGCCCAGGAAGATGCAGATGGCTCTGGGTCATCAGCACATCCTGCAGAGCAGGACTGTCCTCCTCCTCCACCTGTTCTGATTGAGTGAGGATGACATGTTTGTCACTGACAGTGTCCATAGGATCCTCCTCTGACTCTGCACCCATGTCTACGCCCTCATCTGACAGCTTGTCCTCGCCTTGTTCAGCCGTCTCCTCTTCTTCACGGGCCTGCTCTTCCTCAACTGCAAATATGTAATGTACTAATCACCAGTGTGTCTAGGCAGTTACAACAACTAACAGTAGACTAATTAATACAACATGGCGATGCTGCAGTTCATTTGTTTCATATTATGTAAAATAAAAATGAACTATATCATGCATACTTGTCATGGATAGAATATGCATGATATTTATAGGTATTTGACTGCTCAGTATGTATGTATATTGTTATAATGCAGGATTGTGTACCTTGCTGGGCATAGTAATCCCTTGCAGTGAAGCTGGTTGACTGGCACATGGCATACTCTACTCCAAGGAGCTCCTCCTCATCTGGGTCCTTGTATACAGCAGGGTAGGGCATTGGAGAGGCAAAGTTGGGCTCGAGGACATGCTCTTTACCGAAGAGCACAACAGCCTGCTGATTCAGGCGCTGAATCTGCCGTGGGTCCATACACCACGTCTGCCTGCCATGACCACCAGCAACCCGGAGTGATTCCATGCGGCTGTTCCACTGCACAGCAAATGCAATCAGATACACCTGAAAGACATGACCATTCATGCATTATTGTACATCAGAAACTAATTTTGATTACAAAGTGGGCATCGCCCAGCAGCATGACATACAATTTGTCTTTTGTCCGCAATAGGCTATTTTGTGTGTGTGCGCATCTCATACACCCGGTTGATGCTATGTGAACAGCATAGAGCTCACATACACACAGGAAGAGAGGGTAGCACAAAAGCAGGGAGGATACAGGTAAAATATGCTTATGAACAATGTTGTGTAATCAATATTTTTTTAAAATATTAAAGCTGTTTATACTTACTTGGAATGGCATAACTCCACATCTCTGTGAGGGAATGGCATTGTACAGGTGTGAGTGCAAGCCCTCCAAGGAGTTACTGCCTCGCCGACACCTGTACTTGTTCAGGCGGACACCATTCAGCACCACCACCTTCACTGAAACATACAGCTGTATGCCAGGGGGGTCCTATAAAACATGCGTTGCTTATTTATTATGGTGTCTGTGAGTTTGAGTTTGTATGATTTTACAATGATTAGTTCAAAAATGTTTACCCACCTGCATACAACTAAGATGCTTGCTTGCAGTTGCCCAGTGAGAATCCACTGCCTGTGCTGATTTGAACAGGTGGATTCCATCAATGTCAAGGCCTGCAGGTCCCTTGAACTCCGTAATGATGGACTCAATTGCTGAAGCTGTCTCCTGTAACAATCATTCACATTTATTTTATATAGTTATATCGCTTAAAATGTGAAATTATTTCAATAATTGGAAGTATTTCCAAAATGAAATATAGTAGTGTGACAACTTAGTTAATTTTAGTGAAGTATGTTTTGAGCTTCTTATACATAAAGATTATACATGGATTAATAGTACACTTAACCTCAACCCCACGGGTGATCCGTCTGACATAGGACCTGATCTGGTGAGGTTTGAGGAAGGTTATCATGTCCTCGTCTGAAAGACTGGCGTACAACTCCTGGTTGCCCTTCCTGACTGCCTGGATTAGGAGCATCATATCGTCCTTGTAGTAGGCCAGCACTGCACCTGCAAGGGCACTCATGAACACCCCATACTTGGCATGGCTCTGTTTGATGACAACAGCATCCCAGCGGTGCAGCCAGTGTCGAATGTCCAGTCTGACCACAGTGCCCTTCTGCACCCAGTCCCCGAACAGGTTCTCCAGGAAGGACGAACCACTGTCACTGAAACAATATAAATTCAGCATGTGTTCTTTGTTTTTTTAACATTAAATGAATGACAAATTTTATCAGGGTATATGGATGTGTTATTACCTACCGACAACAGTTGTTATCTGCATATATGACAGTTGGTGCAGGAGCCCTAGCTCGTTCAAAGCGGCCCATCAGACCTTTGGCCATACGGCTGTAACACCCCTCAGACTCAGCTGCCACCACCACTGTGGTCAAGAACTGGCCCCACTCGTTCAGCACACTGGTGACATACTGCATGGTGCCCTGACCATCACCATATATCTTCTTAAGGACCTGGAAAACACAAAGCAGAACATTCATTTGATAAGATCTAACAATAACCTGTCTGTCCAATATAATTTATATGAATTACAATGCATGTACATTTTGTATCCATCACATTTGAACACTGAACAGTGAGGCCAAAGTCCCTTATTCAAAACAATAAGCTGGCTCAAGTCACTTTAAAGTGACTAAATAAATATTAAGTCTGCATAACTTCATGAATTGATACAATACACATACCTTTCTTGTACCATCAATGCAGAGGATTTCTCCAGTCACACTGAGGATTGAGGCTCTGTACACAGGCATCCTCTCCATCTCCATGATCATGTGTGCACGCCTCAGCACACGGGCACAAGGAAGGGGAGTCCGGGGCAGAGGAGGGGTGTAAGTACCAGCAGCTTTGACAAAGGACAGGATGCTCTTCTGAGACGATGCAGATCCAGCTGTGTGGGCTTCATACAGGAGAGTCTGGTACAGGTCACGGCGCTCCACATACCACTCATCATGTCCCTGCTGCAGCACTCTCTGGACTTTGTTCATGGACACACTGTTGACCCTGTCATTCAGAAGAGTAACCACGCCTTTGTCAATAGCACGCTTCCCACACAGTATGGCAGGAAACATGCTTCTGATGGCCGGGGCCAAGTTCATCAGAATCTTGGGACTGTGTGCCAGCCAAATGTACTGCTGAACATGATGACTGTCCTCATCTTCACTGTCTGCGTCACTATGTGTCTTACTCACTGCCCGCCTCATCTTTTCACAATGTGAACACTTCAGCTTCTCTGTCAACAGGGTGTAATTGTACTTCATCCCACACACTTGCCTGGCATAACTACCAAAACCTTTCTTTTCAAGGTATTCACCTGGTGGTGCAGGGCAGTTGGAGCTAGGGCAGCGGATCTTGGCTTGCATCACACCAACTGGGCGCCAGAAGAAGGCAGGGGTTGTGAAAAATGCCATCATGTTGGGCAGTCCTCCCTTGACAGAAGTAGGAATTGGGGGTGGGTGGAACTGCATCTTCTCCTTTAAAAGCCTTCTCTCCACAATATCTCCTTTGGCATTCTTGTACCTGGAAGGCCTCTCAAACAGACCATACATCTCATCACATTTCAGCCACTTGATGTTAGGAGGAGCTATACCATTGGCTTGTGTAGATGGAGGTGGATGCTCCCAGTATTTCTGCCAGCCCTCCAGCAAGATGTTACCAGTTTCTGAGGCAGAGGTGTCAACAGGGGAAGAAGGTCTTCCCTGAGATGTGCTGAGGCTGTGGGAAGAGTCCTGACTCACAGCCGGTGTGAGCTCTCCCCAGGTGGTCAGCTGTGTGGAGACTGCTACCTCAGACTCTTCAAGGACAGTCTCTGTAGAAAAAATCAGACAAAATGTATTGAGCACATTGCTTAAGATGTGAATATAATGACAAACACAAGCATTATCACAATAAACAAAGTTTGTTTCTATTTTCCATGTTATCAGATCTTATTTTAGAGAACACAAATTATATTTAATACAAACATTTTAGTATAGAGCTGCTACAAAAAATATAGGCAATAGTGTAAACAAATATTGTAATATAATAAAAAAATCTAACATATCACATATACAAATTAAATAGATTTTTGTATGTGTTATCTAAATGCCAAAAAAAGCATTTAGGCATTAAATCTGTTACACTGAAAAAGGGGCAGCTAGCTTGATAATATACCTCACCCTGCTGAAAATTAAAGTGAAATCCAAAACCTACTGTCGTCATTATCAGTGCCATAAAATGTGTGATATTTCGGCAGTGTATTTAGTCAGATGTTTGAAATACATCAGTAAGAAAATGTTATATGAATTTCAAAATAGAGTTATGCCGTGTTAAATGTTAATTACCAGCAGCTGCCAACAATTCAGCATCACTGGCATAGTCAGGATCCTGCTGGAACTTAGAAAGGGTAGATTCAGCCTTCTTTCCTTTGTCTTTCCTTGACTCCTGTTCATGCAGAAAATAAAGAAATTATAGAAAAACACATACAGAGTTGTATTGTACCACATAAACACAAGTACTTACACTGTTACCACTTCCTATGTCTAAAGCACAAGCTTTTGTGCAGAGTAAACATTGATGATTTTACTATTGAAGGTGCATTAATATGTGCCTAACTTATTTACACATGCACTACATTTTTTTTTTATAAACAAAACAGTAAATATAATTTAATCTCAGTTAACGGGTCAAAGTTACCTCCAAGTGTTTGTCAAGATGAAAGGTGACAGGCGGGAACTCTCTGGCATACTGCAGCAATCGCTCCTTTTGCCACTTTAGGAGATCGTTCTTCTCACCCTTCTGGCAATATTCAGAGAGCAGCCATATGACCCAGCCCACATCATTTTCGAGCAGCCACCTGAAAGACTGTCCTGCATATTTGCCGAATGTGACAACTAGCTGGCCTTTCCACATTTCCCCTCCAGCTTTCTTTGCAGCAGCCTCCGCCTTTTCAGAATCCAGACAGCTGGGGTCTACTGCTTTGCTGGGGGCCACTGCCACACTCTTAGCTGCATCCGTACACTGCAGCTTGGCCTCTCCCTGCCTGTACAGACGGATGCATGGGTACAGGTGCTGTTTTTGGTGGCTGCTCAGCTGCTGTTTCAGTGAGAAGCTTTTCCCACACACTTCACACACATATCCCTTTGGACCATGAAGCTGCATGTGCCGAGTCAGGTTGGACTTCACAGAGAAACTACTGCCACATACACTGCACTTGTGTCCCTCCAAATCCATGCTTTTTTATCTGTTGTAATAAAACAGAAACAGATTCAGATTAGTTTCTTCTTTTCAAACTGTACAGGGGACTAAACACTGGAAGACCAGGAGATGCAAAACATGTACACAAGTAACAGTACTGCTATTACTATTACTTAAATTAGAAGTAAAAAGGTATTTTGTAAAATAATAGTAATAAAAAAAAATACTACACAAGTACTGAGTAATCTTTATGGATGTTATCTGATTTACCTTTTAATGTGATATTTCATGTGATTAGCTAAAAGTTCAAAAGGTAATGGTTTTATCATTTTAGACTATATTTTTGCTTGCCTTGTGTTTTCAGTGTTTTAACATGTTATTGACTGTTAATGACTTATCAGTTACTACAAAAATAGACAAAATAGTTTAGATTAGTGGAGATAGCCGGACAAAACAGCCCTAAACGATTTAAATGTACAGTAAGTAGTCAATTCCAACAGGACAAACTGGCAAGTGACAGTAACGTTAGTGTTACTAGCCACAGGTAAAATCTACCTGTATTTGGATAGTAGGTTAGTCCTAATGTCCAGCCCTGATTGTGTTTGGGTATTTCCAAAGTATTTACTTTTTAGTAAAACATTACAAAGACTATCAAGAATTACTGCAGTTTACGATTCATGTTAGTAACTTAGTTAGATGGGCGATTATATTTTCGCTATTAATGCTTTTAAAACTTTAAAGTTAATAGCTTTGTAATTACTGCACGTAAATCCATGCAGGAAAAAAAAAACTGTTAGAAAGCATTTCTGGAGCTGGAGAATATACTGGACTTACCTCTTGTTTGCCGTTACCGATCTCACTGTTACCGATCTCAGTCCATTGATGATAGTACGGTTGTTTACGCTTGTCACTCACATAATGCACTTGATCCGGTCCGGCCATCTGATTGGTGGGTTGAGGAAGCAGCCGGCTCAACAGAGCTCAGTGATTGGTTGATTGAGATGCTCAACTTGCTCAACGGCGCTCAATGATTGGTCAATAATTGCTCAGTATAGGGACTTAGAGGAGAGTGCGCCTGGGAATACCAGGTGCTGTAAGCTTTTGCCTTTTCTTCACTATTTATATAATATGCTGGCTTTTAGAAAGACGTGTTTTACCACTCTATTTATTACAATCGTTTAAATGTATTATAGAGTTTTAAGTGTTTCACATGTTTTTTAGGCCATTTTATTACTCTTAGTTTTTTAAGTGTGTGTGTGTGTGTGTGTGTGTGTGTGTGTGCGTTGGTGCGGCTGGACTATGGGGACAAAACGCATGAATACATACCGACTCTATGAGGACACACCGTAACTATGAGGACAGTGCTGATGTCCTCATAAGTCGAGCAGTGTAGAAATGCTTATAAGGGTGTGCCTAACCACCTCCCGCGTTTTCTCAGAAAGTCCTAATAAGTCCGCTTTACCCGTTTTTCCGTGTGTGTCAGTGTGTGCTCAGAGTGTATAATCTCCTACTATCGGAGATTCGCTGCTACTGCAGCCTCATACACATTTCAGTCTGCCAGTGCGCGCATTTCATTGGTCTAGCTGCGGAATCCTCGTCAGCGATTGGCTGCATTCGATGTCCATCAAAGTCAGCGCGCTCCTGATCTTCTATTGGCTGTGAAAGCGACGTGCGATGTAGATGATTAATTAAGCGAAATTAGCTGAAATCCAACTTGATGACGACGGAAGACAGACATTTTCTCATGTAAAAGGTATGTTTAATTGTTTATTTACTATATCTTTTTGGTGCGATGTGTGTTAAACTAGTTAACTTAAACTTTCTGTGCATGACGGCTAGCCAGGTTAATATCAGACAGGGTGCTACACAATTAGCAGATAAAATGGCAGCTGCATATTAATTGAATTTGTAAAAATGTCAAGATAATTTCTATTAATTAAGTTTTTTCAAACGAATTTCGAGTGGTTCATAGACGTAATGAAGTATTTGTGAACCGTATTATTGTCATAAATGCTTGAGTGAATGAAGTGTAATTCATAAATAATTCGAAGGTAAAATTTATACTCCTTTTACTGTGTTATCATATATGTCTTGTTAAAGAGCTGAGAGGATGAATTTGCAGTTTAATACAGTGTTGAGTATATAAACACAGCTGCCATAAACTAACAGTATTGGTGATTACCAAAATAAATGTTTGTTTCTCTGTTTCTAATGCTAAAATAGAACTGTTGTAGTTTTCTCTAGTACATAAATATTACATATATGTAACAGAAACGTACCTAAAGCAAAATGACTAGTTTAAACTGCTATTTATGTCTAATACAATGTATTTAGAGATACAGACTTAACTTAAGTCAGACAATAATGTACTGATCTAATATAACTAAAAATGATAAATACCATATGCTTCTGTTTTTGGGGGATTTTCTTTTCAGTCAACATGGTAAGAAAAAGGAGAATAAAACCTGAGCAGGATGCAAAAGAAACCATATTGTCAGGCAAAGACAAAGCCTTCATTGAGGGACGGGAAATTAACACATTTAAAGGTAAGTTGTGCATTACAAATAGCACTTTAAAATGCACACATCTATCCTGGGGTGAGCCACATATTGTGCATGCAGGTTGAAGTCAAAATTTCTAAATCATTTTCAAATTAAATGCATAGTTTGCAGATAGTAAGTGTGTGTCATAGTGGTGAAAACTGATTTTTTTCCCCCAGATATTGCACCTCATATTTCTGTAAAATACAAGTAATTGTGTAACAAATAGGTGAACTTATTTTTTGGCCTTTTAGGGAGAGGTGTGTTTGCACTGGAACATATTGAACCATCCACCTTTGTTGTTGAATACCGTGGGATTCTCTCTCAAAGTAAACATGTTGAAGACATTCAAAGCAACTACTTGTTTGAGTTCACATGGAATGGAACACGTTACTGGTAAGCTAGCTTTTTTTAGGGATATTTTTGACCTTGAGTGCATCATCCAGCTTTTTGAATTTACTTAACAAAACAAATTGTTAGGGAGGAAGGTTAAATGTCTCATCTATTTGACAATAGGTAAGATATGCCAAGGTTAGCTTAACATCCCAAAATATATAATATTCATTTAGTACCTTGTTTCAGTCAGGAATGTTTTAAGTATGCACTAATTTTCTCACAGCCTAGATGCTTCAAAAGAGGATGGATCACTTGGACGATTGGTGAATGACGATCACAGAAGTCCAAACTGCAAAGTGAAGACAATAATTCTTGAAGGAAGGCCACACCTCTGCCTATTTAGTATAAGGGATATCTTTCCAGATGAGGAGATAACCTACAACTACGGTGATTTCTCTTGGCCATGGCGTTCAAGGGTGAGTATGTCCTCTCTTAAAGACTTTTTTTAAATTATTGAAAGTCAACTTTGTTGTACTGTGTTGTGCATTTTGTTTGTATGATTACTTTTTGATTATGCAAATTACTCTAAAGAATTAATAAAAAAATTGTGTGCATGTTTGTTCTATGTCTGCTGTGTACAAAACATAGCTGTGTAAGTGGCAGTAGATATTTACAGTTGGGCTATTATTGTTTATACTAAGTAGTATATAGTGTACTTAGTAGTTGTGGTGGCCTCTGACAAACATTCTTGCCTCAATGTTGTGCCTCTCATACTCACATTTACAGGAATTATGTGAAGAGACATCTGTGGCAGTGACCGAATGCAGTGTGAATTCTTCCACATCGGGGAAAAAGAAAGTAAGTGAACTTAATGTCCTTCTCGTCTCTAGCTGGGTTTCCATCCAAAGCTGTGAATTTAATTTGTGCGGAAAATTGGAATATCGCATCAAAAGTAGATGAAACAAAATAAGTGCGCTCATTGCTTTTGGAAGTGTATACCTGCTGTTTTTTGAATGCAGTTGTTTAAACAGTTCTGGGAGGCAGTTATACAAAAATACTTTGACAACAGGCTTTGCTTGGGCATTTCAGAATGACCGTAACCACATTTCAGATGCTGTGCAACGGGATCAGTGTGCTGGGTAGTCAGGTTTTGCCATCCCATAGCGCAGTCACATACCTGGACTGTTGTCTTAAAGACATTGTTAGAACGACTCACTCTTTGAGTTGGTCTAAAATGTTTCGCGTTTGTCCACTGTAGACCATTTCCAGAGTTAGTCAAAAATGTATTTTTCAAACAGCCACAAAAGAGCAGCTACTCTTGGCTTACTGAGCAAATACCTGATCCTTATGGGAGAGCACCGGAAAAAGCTATTTATACTTCATTGTCTCATACCAAAACACAGATAATGACTTGAATTGTAGTTGCTGTCCACATCATTGTCATTCGCTTTCTTTTCCCTAACCTGCCTGCAAACTGGCGAGCAAAATTGGTTTGTTAATTCATTAGAACTTGTGCGTCACACTGATCATGAATGTTGTTTGTCAAGAAGTGGCCACCACAACTATTCTTGCCTCAATGTTGTGCCTCTCTTTCTCACATTTACAGGATTTATTTAAGGATTCATCGGTGGCAGTGACAGAATGCAGTGTAGATACTTCCACATCAGGGAAAGAGAAAGTAAGTGAAATTAACATTTAACATTAGCGTGTCCCTAAATATAAACACTATATCAGTTTTCTCCAACAGTTAAAATTGACAGATGCTAACATTGTCATCTATGATGTGCGATACAAAAACGTCTGCAAAAATCTCAGAAAAGTAGTCTGCGCTTTCATGAACCTTTAATTCATTAGTACTTGTGCTTCGCACTAGTCATGAACATTGTTTGCCAGAAAGTGGCCACCACAGCTATTCTTGCCTTAATGCCTCTCTTTCTCACCTTTACAGGAATTATGCAAGGAGTCATCGGTGGCAGTGGCAGAATGCAGTGTAGATACTTCCACATCAGGGAAAGAGAAAGTAAGTGAACTTATTTTCCTTCTTGACACTGACTGTGTTAAATGTAGGATGGTTGAGCGTCAATCTAAGCTGTTAAACCTGGACTATTGTCTTAAAGACATTGTTAGGACAACTCATTCTTTGAGTAAAATATCCTCCTCTCTGTTTGTTAATTTTCATCACGTGTGTGTCGGGGGATGGGCGTGACGCTGACATGAAATATAAGGACGGTTTTGCCTTATGAGGACCATCATATTTTACACATTTGATGAAATGGGGTTGAATTGGTTATATGTCAGCCTTTTAAGCTCAGTTCACACCTGGATCATTCTGTCTTAACTCAACTAATAAATTACTATTATATAATACTAATACTTATTCTGAAGAAAGATTGACCTGTATGTTGATGAAGCCAAAAAAATTGTTTACTGAGTAAACTTTTGTAGAGGACGTAAAAATGTAAAGTGTTAAAATGTACACATTTTCAGTAGTCAAAAAAACAAATATGGGTCAGTTTGAAAAAATATGATACTTATTTTGGCTTGGTTCTTTCTGTCAAGACAACTCTATTGAACATACCCGTCTGAGTGTCATAATTATTCTTTTTCCAAAGTTTGCATGCCTATAACTCAAGTATTAAAGATATCGGAGTATGTCAGCACTGATAGCCTTGTGGTTAGTGCACGACACATACATGACTGTGCTCATGGCGACCCGAGTTCGATTTGGATCTCGAGGTCCTATGTCGGTCCCACTCCCCTCTCTCTACCCAATACTATCCTGTCACCTCTCCACTGTTTTTCTCAGTAATAAAGTAACAAAAAAAGATATTGCAATATGGTTTTAGATTCTCATTTTCTTTTGGAGTCTTAATTTCAAAGGCCCTACATCATTCAATGCCAGAGATATGGGGATCTCAGTGGGGCTCCATATTCAGATTGTTGAATGTTACACTTTTCAGTGGTTGAAAACCAAATGTTGGTCACTTTGCATACAGCTGATACTTATTTTAAAGAACAATGTCTGAAGAAGAAATAATGTTAAAATTAGAATTGTATCGTGTTTCCCTCTATCAAAACAATAGCATTGAACATACCAGTTTGAGTGTTAAAACTGCACTGAAATGGTCAACATGATGCACATTACCTTGCTTTCTGTAGTCTATTTGTAAGATTCTATATTTGAATCAATTTTAGGTGTATTTAGAGGAAGGGATTGTTCATTTTAACAGCTTCTGAAACTAATAAGAGTTTTAGCTTGCAGTATTGTAACATGTTTGAAACATAGCCACACTTCATAGGGAAGTGTGGTTGCTTTCACCACACATTGCATTCACATAAATAAACCAAGATTTGCCTCGTCTGGATTAAATATTAGATCTGGATTAATTATTGTCATAAAATATAAAACATTCAATTAAATCAAGTAGTATCTACTTAAAGGGCATATTTGGCAGAATCACTCATAGTACCTCAAACATTTAACATATCACACTTGAAATAATTAACACTGGGTAATTCTAAACCCTGGGAAAATCTTATTTTGCATTTCACACTGTTCATACTTTACCTAGAGTTAACAATGAATCCTGGTCATTCATAATCTGACATGTCACACTGATCACAAATCCATGGGTTGCTGTTATTATTTGCATATTTGCATTGTAAGCAGTAATGACTACACAAGCACAAAACTACATTTGGTTTTTGACCATTGAAAATGGCAACAATACTAAATTTGGAGCTGCACTGAGATCTCAATATCTCTGGGATTAAACTGTACAGGGCCTCTAAAAATGAAGATTCCAAAAGAAGTTTAAGAACCAGAATCTAAAATCACATTAAGATAACTTTAATACTACTTGAGTTACAGGCTCACACATTTTGAAAAAAGAATATCTATAAGAATCAATCAGGTATGTTCTATGCAAATGGTTTGATAGAGGGACACACGATACAGTTCTCATTTTAACATTTTTTTTCTTCAGACACTTCTTTAAAAAAGATTTCAGTTGTACACAAAGTGACTAACATTTGGTTTTCGACCACTGAAAATGGGTAATATTCAAAAATGTGGACATGGAGCCTCATTCCCATATCTCTGGGACTGAATCATGCAGGGCTTTCAAAATTAAGAAAAGTTTATGAAGAACTATAATCTAAAATCGTATTGTGATATATTTAATACTTCTTGAGTTATAGGCACACAAACTTTGGAAAAACAACATTTATGGCACTCAGACTTCAATGTTCAATGCGTTTGTTTTTGATAAAAAAAGAAACAAGATACATCTTTAGTTTTAACATTATTTGTTATTCAGGCATTTGTCTTTAAAATAAAAATATCATATTGTTTCACACTGACCCACATTTGGTTTTTGACCACAGAATATGTGTACAATCACAGCTATTCTTGCCTTAATGTCATGCCTCTCTTTCTCACCTTTACAGGAATTATGCAAGGAGTCATCGGTGGCAGTGACAGAATGCAGTGTTGATACTTCCACATCAGGGAAAGAGAAAGTAAGTGAAATTATTTTCCTTCTTGACACTGACTGTTAAATGTAGGATGGTTGAGCGTCAATCTAGGCTGTTAAACCTGGAAAATTGTCTTAAAGACATTGTTAGGACAACTCATTCTTTGAGTAAAATATCCTCCTCTCTGTTTGTTAATTTTCATCACGTGTGTGTCGGGGGATGGGCGTGACGCTGACATGAAATATAAGGACAGTTTTGCCTTATGAGGACCATCATATTTTACACATTTGATGAAAAGGGGTTGGTCTGCTTGTGTTTTTTTTTTTTAGACCCAATTACCAACTGGCATTATGTGTTTTGTCAATCCAATCAGATGTGATGCCTAATACAGGTGCTAACAGGGTCTCTAAAATGTTTCGCGTTTCTCCGCTGTAGACCATTTCCAGAGGTAGTCAATAATGTATTTGATCGGATTGCTTTCATAGTGTAGAAGCTCATGTGTTTGAATGTGTTCAAACAGCCACAAAAGAGCAGCTACTCTACATTGACGCATCATTGAAGTACTATAGTCCATTGCCACATCACAACCTGTGACGTCAGCACAATGTAGATATTTAAACCCGGAAGATGAAAAAAGTGCAAAAGTAACCAGTTTTCTCCAACAGTTAAAATTGACAGATGCTAACATTGTCATCTATGATGTGCGATACAAAAACGTCTGCTAAAATCTCAGAAAAGTAGTCTGCGCTTTCATGAACCTTTAATTTATTAGTACTTGTGCTTCGCACTAGTCATGAACATTGTTTGCCAGAAAGTGGCCACCACAGCTATTCTTGCCTCAATGTTGTGCCTCTCTTTCTCACATTTACAGGATTTATTTAAGGATTCATCGGTGGCAGTGTCAGAATGCAGTGTAGATACTTCCACATCAGGGAAAGAGAAAGTAAGTGAAATTAACATTTAACATTAGCGTGTCCCAAAATATAAACACTATATCGGTTTTCTCCAACAGTTAAAATTGACAGATGCTAACATTGTCATCTATGATGTGCGATACAAAAACGTCTGCTAAAATCTCAGAAAAGTAGTCTGCGCTTTCATGAACCTTAAATTCATTAGTACTTGTGCTTCTCACTAGTCATGAACATTGTTTGCCAGAAAGTGGCCACCACAGCTATTCTTGCCTTAATGCCTCTCTTTCTCACCTTTACAGGAATTATGCAAGGAGTCATCGGTGGCAGTGTCAGAATGCAGTGTTGATACTTCCACATCAGGGAAAGAGAAAGTAAGTGAAATTATTTTCCTTCTTGACACTGACTGTGTTAAATGTAGGATGGTTGAGCGTCAATCTAAGCTGTTAAACCTGGACTATTGTCTTAAAGACATTGTTAGGACAACTCATTCTTTGAGTAAAATATCCTCCTCTCTGTTTGTTAATTTTCATCACGTGTGTGTCGGGGGATGGGCGTGACGCTGACATGAAATATAAGGACGGTTTTGCCTTATGAGGACCATCATATTTTACATATTTGATGAAATGGGGTTGGTCTGCTTATGTGTCTGCTTTTTAAGCTCAGTTTACACCTGGCATCATGATGTGTTTTGTCCAATTAGAAGTGCATGATGCTAAATACAGGTGTAAATGGGTTGAATAATGTTTCGCATTTGTCCACTGTAGACCATTTCCAGAGGTAGTCAAAATGCATTTGATCGGATTGCTTTCATAGTGTAGAAGCTCATGTGTTTGAATGTGTTCAAACAGCCACAAAAGCATTAATTTTGTTGTTAAAATTTAAACAGGCATGTGATTTTATTTAATTTTTTATTTATTTGCGTTTGGACTGTACACAAGTGGCACACATGAATGAAAAGTTGTGCACTGTGAAAATGATTTAATAAAACTTTTTCTTCCCACTTTACAGTGTCACCATGAAGTTCACAGTGCCGTTATCTCCAGTTTGGATTCTTGCGATGATTGTTGTGGTCCTGTGTCAAGTAGAAAATGGCTTGGTTTAACTTGCAAATGTAAGTATCTACATCTCTCAAATATATCGTGTGTATGTGGTCATTTTTTGACATTGTGTTCTTGAATACAAAATGGATTTGTCCTATAATTTCCTGGGATTTGTTTTGAATTCTGATGTTATTTAGTCTAATTTATTTTAAATCATTATTTTCAAGCTGTATGCATTTTGTTTTTGTATGTGTTGTTTTCAAATAAATAAAATCATTTTATAGAAAGTTGTGCAGTGATCTGATGAAAGCTAAAAGAAACTCATTCATTTTTTTCAGTATGTTCAAGATCATGGCACAAAACCTGCTTTGTGAAGAATATGAGAATGGTATGTTAATTTGTTATATTACTTATAAACAATTAACATTTTAAAGTTTGTTACATGAAAACTGCACTGGACTATAAGGACAGTACAGTATTTCTTACACAGGTTTTTAATAATAATTAAATTATTATTATTATTATCATCATCATTGTTTGCATTATTATCATCATTGTTGTCTTTTTTTTTTTTTAGCCAGAGGTTGAATTTTCCAGTTTTGAAGAAGCCAGCTCTGATGAACTGTATTCTCCATGCCCTAAATCCTCGACCAATGACTCCTCTGATGACTTCATCCCAGACTCTCAACAAAACAGCGACAGTGATGATAGTCTGTCTGTCAAGACACCGAAACCACCATCTCACAAAATACCACCATCGGAGTCTTTTAAGAGGGCAAAGAGTGTTCTACAACACACTCACTGTGACACTCAAGACATGGTGAGTGATAAATCCAGCACCGCTGAAGACCTCAGATGTGATTATGAACCTGGTGATGGTGATAGTACCACAAACAACACTGAGGCTCTCCAGAGTTTTACAACGACGCCAACAAAGTCTTCTAATAAACAGATTGACAGTGTGTCAAAACTCAAAGAAACCCCCCAAAAAACTTTTTCCACCCACAAAAATTATTGTTATGTGTGCAAGAAACCTCAATCTAAAATTTCTCGTCACTTTAAAAAGCATCAAGACAGTGAGACGGAAATTGCTGCTGCTTTCTTGCTTCCTAAACACTCCCGGGACAGAAAAAGGCTACTTGAGAAGCTACGAAATAGAGGCAACTATGAACATAATCAAGAGATTATGGATAGTAAAAGTGGCCCACTTAAGGTTAGAAGAAGGCCAGGAAGATCAGAGATTAAACTGAGTGCAAAAATGTATGTGCACTGTGTTTACTGTAAAGGCCTGTTTGTTCGCAAGGAGCTGTGGCGGCATACACGGAGATGCCCTTCAAAGACATCAGAGTCTGATGCAACTGGCAAGGCCAAAGTTTTAGTGTTGGCTGATATCGCAGAGTCAACATTCTCCAAAGCAATATCTCCTGAGGTGTGGAAGATCTTGGGAAATATGAAAAATGATGACATTTCATCTGTAGTTCGAAATGATTTCCTCATACTTCAGTTGAGTCAGAGTCTTTACAACAAGCATGGCAGTGATCCAACAAAATCTGAATACATCAGACAAAAGGTTCGAGAAATGGGCAGACTCTTGATAAGCTTGAGAAGAAAATACTCCATATTTACCTTTGAAGAAGCTGTGAAACCGAACAATTTTTACAAAGTCATTGAGGCTGTGAAAGATGTTGCTGGTTACGATGAAAAGAGCCATTCGTATAAGACGCCAAGCCTTGCGCTAAAGTTAGGACATTCCCTTAACAAGATTGGTGACATTATTCTCTGCAGGGCCATCGCAGCAGAGGATGATGATATGACCAAAGCAGCGGAGCGATTCAAAAGACTGTGTTCAAGTGAATGGGCAGAACATGTCTCCCATGCTGCTCTCGCTACTTTGAGCAAATCAAAGTTCAACAAACCATCTACTATACCTTTCACCCAGGACGTGCAACTTCTGCACCAGTACCTAGAGAAGAAATCAGTTGATGCTTTTGAAAGCCTGAAAAATCACGAATCTTCACAAACATATTCAGAGCTCGCCAAAGTGACACTTGCGCAAGTAATAATATTCAACAGACGTCGTGCAGGAGAAGTCTCAAAAATGACGCTTGAATGTTTCAAGAAAAGAGACCAGACTGAGCTCCATGAGGACATAGCTCTTGGGCTCTCTCCATTTGAGCAAAAAATGTCCAAGCATTTCAGCAGAGTAGAAATCATGGGAAAGAAAGGGAGAAAAGTTGCTATTTTGTTAAATCCTGAACTTGTCAGAGCAGTCAAACTTATTGTGGAGAAGAGAGATGCATGCGAAGTAGACAGGGACAACCCCTTCCTGTTTGGAAGACCGAAGTGCTCATCCACCAGCTTCTTCAGGGGACAGGACTGCATCAGGCTTTTTGCAAGTCAGTGTGGTGCAAAGAATCCGGAACATCTGAAGTCTACACAGCTCCGCAAGCAAGTGGCGACAATGTCCCAGATTCTCAATCTTAAGGATAACGAGCTAGACCAACTGGCCAACTTTTTGGGCCACGACATTCGGGTCCATAGAGACTATTATCGGTTGCCAGATGCAACTATAGAAATTGCAAAAATCTCAAAGCTGCTACTGGCAATGGAGAAAGGAAATCTTGCAAGATTCCAAGGAAAATCTCTCGATGAAATTGAGATCGAAGGTATGTGCGTATTTTTATATAATAATAATGCATTACGAAGTCATTAGAATAAGGGTGACATTGTAAAACATGAGGAAATAAATGTAGAACTATCTTATAGAACAGTGGTTCTCAATCTTGATCCTGGGGCTCCTCTGCTCTGCACATTTTGCATGTCTCTCTTATTTAACAACTGATTGAGATCATCAGCTTATTGGTTCAGTTCATGGATCGCTTTCCTAAAAAGCAGTTGTTAAATAAGAGAGACATACAAAATGTGCAGACCAGTGGACCCTAGGACCAGGATTGAGAACCACTGTTATAGTACATAAATATAGAATTATCTTAGGAGATGAGAGAAAAGTACAGCTCAGCTTTTATTTTTTTTATTTTTTTTAATATGACTAAGATTTTTTTTAGAGTTTCTAATTTCTTTAAATAATAAAATTTTAGAAGCTATATATTCACCTAATGCATGTGTGTGGGTGTTTGTCAAATATGCTTTTCTATAGATGAAATTGATCTGGAATTAGATGAGGAAGAAATAAGTGATGAGGATGATGAAGACTCAGATCCTGCCCATGGAATAAGGGGTATGTAAGGAAAGTTATTCCAATGTACATCAATGGCATTGTGTATTCACTACAGAACTTACCACAGGAGTTCCACTACATTGTTCATGTAGGCTTGCAAGTGGTTATGTTTATTTTTCTTTTATTTCCCCTTTTTTTTTTTCTTTCTTTCTTTCTGAAACACACAGAGACTTGAACA
>NC_133362.1:58026432-58028932 GCF_049309525.1 Garra rufa
AAATGCAGAGGCTGAAAAGAAAATATTTTTTAATAATTTAAATGATTATATAGATACATGGGAAAAGGTTATAATAATGGGAGATTTTAATACAGTTTTGAGTAGAATGGATATAGCAAAAGACATGGTTTTTAAAAGAGATGGTGGAAGGGAAGAATTGCTTAAATTAATTGATAAAAATGATCTGATAGATATATGGCGAGAACGAAATGAAGGAATAAAAGATTTTTCAAGGCAACAATTGGTAAAAGAAAAAATGAAGCAAAGTAGAATAGATTTTATGCTGATTAAAATAAATATGAAAAGAAATATTGACAAGATATATTATAAGATGACTTCTCTTAGTGATCATAGTATGTTAATAGCTCATTTTAATGAAACCGGGGTGGAGAGGGGAAAGGGGATATGGTGTTTAAATAATGAACTTTTAAAAGATGAGAATTATAAATTGGCAGTGGAAACAATAATAAAAGATGAGAGAGGGAAAGGAATGTTTGAAGAAGATAAGAGAGTGTGGTGGGATAATATCAAATATGAAATAAAGAAGTATTCATTGAGTTATAGTAGATTGAAACAAAAGATTAAAAGAGGAGAAGAAGTTGCAGTTAGGAATTTTTTGAAAGAGGAATTACAAAAAGATAATGGTGATATAGAAAAGATTGTAATTTATGAAAACCGATTAAAAGAAATAGAAGAGGAGAAATGTAGAGGAGCTATGATAAGAAGCAGGTTAAAGAATGTGATGGAAGGAGAAAGGTGTACAAAATTATTTTTTAATTTAGAGGAAAGTAGACAAAAGGCTGATACGATAAAGGAAGTTCTTAAAAAAGATGGGGAAAAAGTAAAAAGGACCAATGAGATTTTGCAAAGTGTAAGAGAATTTTATGCAGATTTATTTAAAAGTGAAGGGATAAAAGAAGATGAAAAGGAGTTTTTATTAAAGCAGGTTAAAACAAAAGTAGTTAAAGAAGATAAAGAAATGTGTGATAGAGATTTTTTAAAGGAGGAAATAGAGACAGCAATATTACAGCTAAACAATGGGAAAAGTCCGGGAGCAGATGGCTTGACTAGTGAATTTTATAAAGTTTTTAAGGATACGTTAATTCCTATTTTAAAGGAAGTATATGAGGAAATGTATGATAGAGGGCAAGCAAGTCAATTGATGAGAGTTGGAATGGTGAAGTTAATTTTAAAAAAAAGAGGTGACTCAGCGGATTTAAAGAACTATAGACCCATATCAATGTTAAATACAGATTTTAAAATTTTAGCAAAAATGTTGGCAAATCGATTAAAGAGGGTTCTACCAGGAATAATAACAACAAATCAAGCTTATTCAGTCATAGGAAGAGAAATTACAGATACAGTAAGTAATATAAGAGATAAAATAAGTTATATGATAGAAAATAACAAAGAGGGATACATGATTAGTTTAGATTTGGAAAAGGCATTTGATAGGGTAGAACATGATTATTTATTTGAACTTTTAGAGCCTTTTTGATTTGGAAATAATTTTATAAAATGGATTAGAGTTTTATACAAAGGGGCAATCAGTTTTATAAAATGTAATGGATTTTTAACTAATGTTTTTACTATAACAAGATCAATAAGACAAGGGTGTCCTTTATCTGCATTATTATATAGCATTGTAGCTGAACCTTTGGGATTAGTGGTTGGGGAAGATGAAAATATTAAAGGAATAGGTTTTGGAGGAGCAGAAAAAGAACAAAAAATATACCAATATGCTGATGACACAACCTTAATTTTAAAGGATATAGATAGCATCGAGAGAGCAATAAATAAAATACAACATTATTGTAATGGTTCAGGAGCAAAAATAAACATAGATAAGACTGTCATGATGAGAATAGGAACAGCAAAGATTTTACCACATTATTTTAGTTTTAAAGAAGAGACAGAAAATATGAAAATTTTGGGAATCAGAATTGGAAAAGATGAAAAGAAAACTAGAGTTTTAATATGGGATGAGATTTTAGGAGGAATGGAGAGAAGATTAACTTTCTGGAGACAAAGAACTTTGAAATTAAGAGGGAAGATTTTGATTGTAAATGTTCTGATGCTTTCGAAAATGTGGTATGCATTAGAGGTTACTTCATTGCCGATGTGGGCTTACAAGAGACTGAAAAAGTGTATTTTGAATTTTATATGGGAGGGAAAACCAGCAAAGATTGCTTATGATACATTGATAGGACCATGTGAGGAGGGAGGTTTAGGTTTGTTAGATCCAAATATAAGAATGAAGAGTCTAAGGGTTAAAATTATGAAAAAATTTATGAATAAAGAAAATAGACAAGAATGGAAGAATGGTTTGACATATTTTTTAAATAGGTGTGGGGGTTTTAAAATGGGAAATCACATCTTATGGATGAAATTGAAAGAAAATATGTTAAATGATATACCAGAATTGTACAAAGAAGTTTTAAGAGCATGGAAAGAATTTTTATTGACAGTAGTGTACAAACCAGAAGGGATGGAGGAGCTT
>NC_133362.1:58041432-58068932 GCF_049309525.1 Garra rufa
TATAATTTAACGGGACTCTCGGGTCATCATTCGTCGATTTTGTAATAGGTTTGATAACTGATTTATTCCATAATACTGTTCTGAAAACATATATAACACAAGCAATGTAAGACATTACACAAGTTAGGGTTTTTAAGTACTTCATTAGGGAGGTCCTCAATGCCTACAGCTTTATTTTCTTTGGCTTTGCCTAACACTTTAAGTACCTCGTCTAATGTAATCTCACTGTTCAGTATATCATTTTGATAGAATTTAGTATTCATCCCTGCTTCCATCTCAAATTTTACTTTACAAGTTTCTTCTAAGAAATGATCATCAAATAAAGTAGAAACACAATCGGCATATAAAATACTGTAATCTTTTTCCCACTTTTTTATTATTTCACTGGATTCAAAGCAAGATTCACCCTTTTCCATTAAAACCTCCATTGGTATTAATGTTTTCTTTTTTGGACCTAACTTATGTATTTCCCTCCAAAATTGCTGTGGGTTACCAGTTTGTAATTGTTCTAATTTGAGAGCTTGACCTCTCTTAAATCTCCTCTTATAGAACCTAAATTTTCTGTCAAAATTAACCTGACATTGCTTGTATTCATTACGCAAGACCTTCCTCTTCATGGGATTTCCAGGACCACATTTAAGGAATGTTCTCTCTACAGAACACAACTTCAATCCGTATTCCAGAATGGCTGTTTAACTCTGTAATATTTCCTTGAAAAACCCATTTTTTGTACAGGACAATACTTTTCCATCTCATCATGTAAAAGATTTCAGAGATTGATGTAACAGCGATCCATTTTTTCTTGATTTTCTTCTGCTATATGTAGTTGACCTATACATCTAATAAAGCCCTACGACACATTTCAGATGAGAGAAAATCAACAGAATAATTTCTGCTTTGACTTTTGGCATACTGTAAACTGTCAACATTAATCAAAGTATTAAACACCTCTCGCACTTGAAAACGTAAACAGAGACTGATCAGGGAGTGTACTATGATCATCAATCAACTTAAAACTTTCAGGACCAACTCTATCAATAAGTTCAGAAGGAGTGTAAACATTAAATCCAAGACATGTTTTAGTAACAGCATGTGAGGTCATTATATAATCAACAACTGCTTTACCCCTAACAGAAATTGATGTAAAATTGTCATTTTCAGGATTTAACCTCCCGTTAACTATACCACATTTGGAATCCTTTAGTAAATCAATAAATGTATGACCATGATTATTTATACTCGTGTCCAAGACCACACGAGAAGAAACATCATCTCCTTCCACATAGTCCATATAGTCACCACAGATATAAATTGAATCCACCTTATCAGTAATAGTATATAGCAATGTCAATAAATGGCCAAAGTAGATATCTGCATAATAATAAAAATAATAACATTTATTGTTATTACTATTTTGTATTATATATATATATATATATATATATATATATATATATATATATATATATATATATATACTATTACTGCTACTATTATTATATTGCTTAGTTAATTTACAATAAACTGTGTTTAAAAGTATCACAAATCAAGCTGACATGTTTATATTTTGTTATTAAATTCATTCTTCATTCGATTAAAACAACGTTCATTGGCAAATATTTAAAGCATAGACTGTATTTAATCGTTGTCATATTGAAGTGTGTTCTGGAGAGTCCCGCTGTAGTGAAGTGTGGGGGAAGGGCGCCGGCGCTGATACCCATCCCCCACTACACACTCCAGAAGACACTCACACATACAGACAGAACAGCACAAGACTGACAGATATACAACATATAATACACATAAAATATAAATAAATGCGGTGCTTATAAGATGTATACAATTATTATGGATATGTATATTTAATATAATTTTTATAACACAGCAGTTTTTTTCTCAATGTTATTTTATTTTGTTATATATATATAAGCGAGAGAGAGAGATTTAACCATTAATTCATTAGAAAATAGAGACATATTCCATATTTATGAGCAGCTTTGTATTTTCTGACATATTGTTACTGTATTGGTAATTAAAATTATTATAAAATAAGATATTCGCCAGATCGATTTTTTATTTAAATAAAATGTATGTTGCTTGCAGTAAAATTACTTTAGTTCAGGCAGACTTTGCTGATTGTAATGAGTGTCCTCGTTTGTCACGGGATCGACACAGGGGTGTGTTCTATTCAGAGCAGGTCATCACTAGTAAGTCTGGTCCCTATTAAGGCTGTATTCTCCAGAACAGCAGTTTGGAAAGATAATAGCTCAAAATTGAGGTTTGGTAGGCTCATTTCAGAGACATAAACATGCGTTTGGAACAGTACGTGTGATTATCACGCTTTTTCTCTCTCATCGAAGTGCCCTTCATAGGCATCACTGTGCCGTTTGGAACGCAGTGCAGGCGTCAGTCCGGTCCAGAACGATATACAGTTTGTACTTAAGGTTTGCTGAACCAGTATTTGGATCAAAATAAGCTCCGTAATATATATATATATATATATATATATATATATATATATATATATATATATATATATATATAATATCTAATAAATAAATAGAGGCACAAGTTCAACGTGAAATCCAAATACGTAATTTACGCACGTAAACGCAAAAACGATTACCCGGGAATACAGACACGTGACAATGACGTCGCTCAATCTGGACGCGTTTCCCGCGAGGAGGCGGACCCATCCCCCACTCACTGCATGCAGACATTAATGAAGGAAAGGTAAGATCAAGTCTTCTTCTGAAAATACAGGATAACTATTTCTAATGACGATTTTTCATTTCTAATGAATTTTTTATATCTGTTTAAGGTTTTATTCAGTGGTTGATTGTGTCAGAAAAAACAACAACATTAAACCTAATTTACTGTATAACATTAATTGATAATCTGCAATTTAATCAAAGTAACCAAGGTAGTGCTTGAACTATATCAACTACACTAGATTTGAGTATTTTTAAAGTATAAAATTTCAGAGCTGACAAAAATATGAAAATAATCCATATGAATCTATACAATAGTTCTGTATGATGGACAGAAACAAATGTAAAAGTTAAAGTTTGCAATATGCTGTAACTCTTAATATAGATATGAACAGACAGACATGAACCAACAGCATTTTTGTAATTTTTGTAATCTAAATGACTAAGATATATCACATGTAACGTTACTGTTATAAAATTGTATAGAAGCCTCTGAAATTATGTGCCCTAAACTAACAGTATTGGTGATTAACAAAATCCTTTTAATATTTCTGTAATGTTTAATAGTAAAAAATAGTAAAGCAATGTATTATTTTTTCATTCAGATGCCCAGTTAATCAGTTAAAACATTTAATAAGCTCTGTATGTAATTTACATTTATTAGATCCTCTGTCATAAAAGAGAAAACATCTGCATTAAAAAATAAAGTGCTATTTTGTTTAAATTGTGACTAAAGAGCTACACATACTACTGGATTAACCATTACAGAAACATCAAAAATAATTGTAGTAATCACCAATACTGTTAGTTTAGGGCAACATATATTTAGAGTTATAGTTAATGGTATTATGGTTGTTTATTCCATTCACCTTATATTTCTTTCATTTTCTTTTTTCCAGTCATTAAAGGATAGCTGTCTCTGTCACAATGCAAAGAAATAAAAGACGAAAAAGACCTCAACAGGATGCAGAGTATTACATTGCTTCTAAAATGGATAAACCAGGGCTTCAAGAGCAATTCATCAACACAGATAAAGGCAAGATATTTCAGTATTTATAATACAATAATATTAATCCGCAACACTGATAATGTAATGCGTCATATTTGTGATTCCTGAAAACAGAGCTGCATGAATGAGTCCTAAAACACAGAAACGATTTATATGTTTGGACTTCTGCTTCCATCAATGCAAAGTCAATGTGAATGTGTAATTTTCATTCACTAATTTCCTTTTTACACATAAAACATGTGACCATGGACCACAAAACCAGTCATATGGGTAAATTTGTCAAAATTAAGTTTATTACATAAATTGAAAGCTGAATAAATAAGCTTTCCAATGATTTATACTGAGAAAATTGCCTTTAAAGTTGTCCAAATGAAGTTCTTTGCAATGCATATTGCTAATCAAAAAATAAATTGATATATTTACAGTAGTGATTTTTGGAATAAAATATTTTTTTCATTTTGTCCCATGCAATGTATTTCCACATTAATTGGTTCATATGGCATAATAGTTAACTCTAAAGAAACTGCTGACTCTAATCAATTTCTTCTCTTTAGGACGTGGAGTTTTCACCACTGAAGCTTTTCTCAGAGGTGATTTTGTTCTTGAATACAAAGGTGAACTTCTGAGTTCAGAGGAGAGTCTTGATCGGACAAGACGCTACAGTGACACCAAGAGTGTGTTTTTGTTTGATTTTCAGTGGCGTGGCAAATATTGGTGGTAAGTACAAAATTGTTGGTTTGATGTAGTAGGGATGCCAAAATATCAGCAGGCCTGATGAACCACTGTTCTACAGTTTGTGTGCTTTACCTGATGCGCTCAGTTCAGTTAATGATCTCTTTCCTAATGATGATAATCTGAATCAGGTGTGTTAAAAAAGGAGACATACAAAATGTGCAGAGCAGTGGAGCACCAGGCCTGGAGTTAAAGGTCCAGAACAACAATTTACAGATAATGTAGTCACCCTCTTGTCATCCAGGATATTCATGTCTTTCTTTCTTTAGTCGATAAGAAATTATGTTTCTTGATTTCAGGATTTCTCTCCATATAGTGGACTTCTACAGTGCCCCTGAGTTTAAACTTCCAAAATGCAGTTTAAATGCATCTTCAAAAGACTCTAAACAATCCCAGCCGAGGAAGAAGGGTCTTATCTAGCAAATCAGCCGGTTATTTTTGGAACAAATTAAATACTTTTTAACCTCAAATGCTCGTCTTGTTTCTGCGCTGGCATGCATAGTCTTTGTGATCCGGGTCAAAACAATTTGGTTATGTTGAAAAACTCCCATCTTGTTTTCTTCTTCAATGTCAAAATCGTCCTACATCACTGTTTTAGCTTGTTTTGTAAAGGATGTTTGATCTTCTTTGCATGGTCACTTTGTAAACACTGGATTGGTACTTCAGCAGTGATGTAGGATGATTTTGAAGTTGGAGGAGAAAATGAGATGGGAGTTTTTAGACATACCCTAACTGTACTGACTGTATTGAACAGAAATACGCTCAATACAGTCACCCAGACTTAGACAAGTGTTTAAAGCTAAAATATACATAAATTGTCAATTTGTTCAGAAAATAACCAATCATTTCGCTGGATAAGACCTTTTTTCCTCGGCTGGGATCATTTAGAGTCCTTTGAAGCTGCATTTAAGTTCAAACTCGGGGCACCATTGAAGGTCATTATATGGAGAGAAATCCTAATTGTTTTCCTCAAAAAAAAAAAACATTTCTTGATGACTGAGGAAAGAAAGACACAAAAATCTTGGATGACAAGAAAAAAAAGTCTTTAGGGCTGAAACAACACATTGATTTAATCAGTTACATTGACCATGAAAACAAGTATATTTGCGTAAAAAAATTTTTTAAATTCAGATATCACCCTATGCTGAGTGGTAATTTTATGTATTTGTAGCATGGATGCATCTATAGAAGACGGGTCATTGGGAAGACTAGTAAATGACGAGCACAAGAATCCCACTTGCAAAATGAGAACCGTTGAAGCAAACAAACAGCCTCACCTGTGTCTCTTTGCTGTACGAGATATTCAACCAGGGGAAGAAATCACTTACAGTTATGGAGACTCAGATTGGCCATGGCGAGTCAAGGTACTGATTTCTAAAAATCTTCATTAATAATTCATGATTACCCTTTACTTTAATTCTGCTTAGTTACTTTGGTCTTCATATTTCTCAAGTCTTTCAGTCAAGCAGAAGGATCCACTGATAAAAAGCTAGCCAGCAGTTTGGGTCAGCAGAAATCGGCAAGTTAATTTAAAACCTCTTTATCATTATTCTGAATTTTTGACTTTCTGAACATAAGAATACTGACAAGTTGTGTGTGAGTAGAGAGTGGGTTTTGTCAGAAGGAAAGGAGTGATTTATTAAGTTACTATAGGACAGCTAGAGAAATTAACCTGTGCTAGTTTTTCTGATTTTGATATTCACTGATTTGTTTTTTGATATTCAGTCCCATCATGCTGCTTCTGTTTGCTCACCTGACTTGGACACAGAGAACAGCAGTGGTCCACATAAGCAAGTTGAGCCACAGCAGACAGACAAAGCAAGAACATCAGGAAATACAAAGGTACATGCAGCAGATATCTATTGATATAGCAATATCATGTGTAAAAGGAAATCAGAGCAGTGTTTATTATAATCTTTACTTTGAAATGGATCAAAGTAAAGATTAGGGCTGGGTTTTGTGACCAACTTGACGAATCGATTAGATTCTTATTTACATGGTTTTGATTCGATTGTGATTTGATTCAATATCGATTAGTTATCAATGTTTGATTTAAAATGCTAGTTTTCTAGCTAGTTTTTTCACTGGTGCTTAAAGTCTAAAACTTTTGCATACACCATGTGAGCAATCAGTTTTGAACAACACGCTTATTCTTCATAAATTAAAAGAACAATTAAATATTGTGGGGGTCTATGCAGTGAATACATTATAAAATGTATAAAATGAAATAATATAGTCTACAGAAAGCGAGCAACAAGAGCTCTTTAGCTGCAGCACGGATCGATGCGCAACGCTGCGAATCATTAGGCTGAATTCAATTAGTTTCAGTATTATTTCATTTAATCAGTTATTCACGTTTGTTTGTGACTAAGTAAGCAAGACATGGAAGTTACAGTAGGATGAAATATCTAATAAATATCTAATAAACAATTTACATTTATTTTGAAATTATATATTATAACACACATTTACAGATTTTCATTATGATAATGTAATTGCAACTTGTGTAGGTTTATGGATTAAAAATAAGAAGTGATCTTTTTTAATAAAACTAAAACTGAAACTAAACTATATAAAAACTAAATAGAAATGTGCTCACAAAAAGTGAAATGTGCTCACATAAAAACTAAACGAAAACTAACAAAATGATTAATGAAAACTAAACTAAATTTTATAGAAAATTTCAAAACAATATTAAAATATAACAAATTTAAAAATGTGAAACTAATAACCTTGTATAATAAATTTTATCTATTAGGTTTGCATGATTTTGGAAAATGTTCATATTGCAATAATTGAGGTCAATATGCAATTATAATAAATATTAAATGGTATTGTGAGTCAACTTGATGGGTATTTAAGAAAAATGCACAGATTAGTAATAATGCTGAAATGTGTATTTGTAAAAGTAGAAATGCTTTCAAAATATTTTTTTTACATTTGCATTATGTAAACTTATTTTCTCAAAAGTATAGCTAAATTAAATAAAACATTAAATAAAACCATGCACATTTTTATGAAAATAACATATTTTAAACATTTTGTCCAAACAAACAGGGACATTTACGCACGATGTAACATGTACTCTGTATAAATTCCTTTTTAAAAAGGAAACTGGATTTTTAGTTATTCGGATCACAAGTGGACAATGGAAACACCATACCCGTTATACCTGCCAGTTTAACCCGTCTCTTCTATCCACCTTCGACCACTTCTGACCACATCACCCACCATGGTGCTGATTATATTAACAGGAGGATCAATTGGAAATTGGACAAACTCAAAACATTTTTTTTAAATATAATATTTAATATTTTTTAAATTACAAACAATAAGACAAATACCATAGAAATACTAATTAAACACTCGTTTTTCAAATACAGTAGATTTAACATACATTTATGTGGCATCTTTTGTTGTCCTATTGACATTAATGACAGACAGGTATTTAATTAGGCTGCTGTCCCTTTAAAACCAAATGCATGGATGTATACTGACATATCTGTTTTTCTCTCACCTATTTATGTGAGAAACTGTGTGCAAGCTAGGGGTGTGCGATACTGACAATTTTTTTTATATTCTTTATATTCGGTGTGGTCAGTTCATGCTAATAGAAATTTATCTTTTGCAATAAGTTAAAATGGGTTTTACCTTTTATAGGCATTTAAGCCTTTAAAAATATATATTTTTTTTTTCTAAAAGAGTCCTTTAATCTGTGAATTAGAATAATAAGAAATTTGGGCTGTTACCAAGAAAATTAAATCCTGCCTTAACTGTCTGCAATAGTAATTTTGTTCTATGACTAGCTTGGTTACATTTGATTACCTACTCATTCTGATCTCTCATTCGTAAAGAAAATTTTGAAATATGGAACAAAGTTTTTCTAAATAAGTCAGGACACTAAAAATAGAGCTCAAAAGTGGGACTGGCCTGGGGAAAATGGAGCGTCTGGTCACCCTAGTAAATGTGCAACTGTGAAATTCATGAACAACTTGAAACAATCCTCCGTCTTCCTCTAAAAACAAGCCTCTTTTCTGTGTGGGTTTTGTTTTGTTTTAAGTGGATCAACTCAGGGATTTCCCAAATCAATATTGTTTCAATAAATTGAAGATTGATTAAAGGTGCCATAGAATGTAAAACTGTGTTTACCTTGGCATAGTTAAATAATAACAGTTCAGAACATTGACATGACATACCATGAGTCTCAAACACCATCGTTTCCTCCTTATATAAATCTAGTATTTGCAAAAGACCACCGAAAAATAGGTCAATTCCAACATATACCCGACTGTTACGAAACTTTCCCGGGATCGTTAATAGTTACGCCTCCAACATTTGCATCGCCCAATCATCACTAATGTCAGCACATCAGTAAAACAAGGCAAGCCACTGAAGGGACACGGTTAGCTTAATGCTAGCGCTAGCCTGTTACATTGCTATACATAGGATTTCACTTACCATATAAACAGATGTGTGCGCTGATGATGGTGAATGGTTTACAGATCTGAGCATCACTGACAAGCTTCTAAACTTGTGTGGTAAGTACTGTCGGATTCAAAACGGCAGATTCAACAAACCGCATATTAAAAGCGACTAGAGCTCCTAATTAAATATATATATATGTATCCATGTGTGAGCTATAGAGATGAGCAGCTCTGTGGAACATCCAATCAGAGCAGAGCTCATTAATATTCATGAAGCTTCCAAATAAGGCAATAACAGAGCGTTTCATTCTAGGGACAAATCCTAGGGTTGTAAATGGACCTGTAAAACCGTTTCTGGAGAATTTTTGCCCTTTCCTATGCCAAATAGCTTCTATGTAGATATCAGAGAACAATTTAATTTATTGTTTCAATGCATTCTATGGCACCTTTAAAATCAAAGAATCAGTATTTTTTTACCCAGCCCTAGTGTTTTTGTCTCTGGTTTTGTTTAATTGTCTTTATACCTGATTATACCTGAACTACTGTATGATTTACTTCTACGTCCATTGACAGTTGATTATTGTATTATTAATTTACATTATGTTTGCTTGATGCTTTTGTTTTAAGTGCTTATATTTTTATTCCAAATATTTTTCAAGCTTTCACAGTCATCTTCTGATGCATCCAAGTCTGATAAACCCTCTTCATCAGCACCCTGTGCCGTGTCCTCTTCTGTAGTGGCCTCATTACCCACATCATTGTCCTCTCCTGCACAGCCTTCATCCCCCTCACCTTCTTTTGGGCCACCCTCATCATCCTCATCCTCTCCTGCACAGCCTTCATCGCCCTCAGCTTCTTTTGGGCCACCCTCATCATCCTCATCCTCTCTTGCACAGCCTTCATCGCCCTCACCTTCTTTTGGGCCACCCTCATCATCCTCATCCTCTCCTGCACAGCCTTCATCGCCCTCAGCTTGTGCCTCATCCACACCTCTGACACTCCCATTAAGGGAGGTGGGTAAATTATTAAAGTTAATCTTTGCACAAAGGCATGCTAATATAGATTTAATTTAGGCTTATTCTGGATTTGATTGCCTTCTTTAGTATGTTTAAACTTAAAAAATGATGTGCTGAATTATTGGGATGGTCTAGATGTATTGGGCTGGTTGTACTAAGCAGATTATATAAAATTATTTATGATCTATATTTGTTTGTATTTCACGTCTTTCAGATGCACTCTTTAAGACCATCAAGAAAAAGGCAGGTATGTAACTCGTCATGCAACATGTCATATGCTCAAATGATTTTGCTTAATTATATGTGAAGTAGTCACAACATATTGCAACTTACAGGGATAGTTCACCCAAAATGAAAATTCTGTCCTTAGTTAATCATCCTCATGTCATCCCAAACCCGTAAGATCTTTGTTCATCTTCAGAACACGAATTAAGATATTTTGATGAAGTCTGAGAGTTTTCTGTCCCTGCGTAGACAGCAACGGTCCTACCATGGCCAAGGCACAGAAACATAATAAGGACATCATTAAAATAGTCCTTGTGACATCAATGGTTCAACCTTAATTTTAGGAAGCTACAAGAATACGTTTTGTATATAAAGAAAACACAAATAACTACTTTATTCAATAATTCTTCTTCGTCGTGTCACCTTAGCGCCATTATGGAGAGTATCACAACGCATGCGTGTGGTGCTGCTGATGTAGAATAATGGCGCTAGGGTGATGCGAAGGAGTTTTTTTTTTTTGGTAACACTTTCTATAAAGCCCCTATTTATAATACATTATGAGGGTACTTCTAAGACATTATAATAGGGCTGCAACTAACGATTATTTTGATAATCGATTAGCTGGCCGATTTTTTTTTTTTTTTTTTCGATTAATCGATTAGTTGGCTTAAAAATGTCCAATTATTTATTTATTTATTAAATCACACTATTCCACATTCTGAAAGCTATGAAAACACAGTGCTTAATGTACAACAATTCACCTGTCGTAATAAAGAGAAAAGACAAATATTTGAAGGAAAACACACTAACAAGCATAAAATACTGTGTTTCTGCTATTTATTCTGCCGTAGAGGTGTTTAGTGTCCCGGCAACAGCAGCAGCGAGCGCAAGTGCCTTCAGCTGAGTTCCACGTTCAAATTCACGCAGTAAGCTTAAAATGGCCGCAAAGCCCCAGCTAAAGCAATTACCATGAATATGGCGGGGAAAAAGTAAGGAGATATTCAAATTATTTATTAATAAACTAGTATCTTCTTTCTGAGTCTGAGTGTCTCTGAGTGTCACAAAGATGAAGTTGACGATCCTGACTCGCCATCTGTTCACTGGACGCGCTTTTAAAGCCTAAATATTTATGAATTAGGCCTATAGCTAATGAAAGAGTTTTGTTTTCGATTTAAATTATTTCGTTTTATAGTAGTGATGTAATAATTTAAAATAAATTTATTACTCTTACATTTATGAGTAAAAAAGTTTCACAGTGCGCTGGCACCTCCATGTAGAGACCTGCGCGGGACGGATTTTTCAGGCCCGCTCCCGCAAGATTGTGTCCAGCTCCCGCAGAAATATACGTTATCTCGTCCCGCTCCCGCCCGCAACATTTATGATTTGTCCCGCTCCCGCCCGCAAAAGCCCGCATAAAATTAATCTATATTGATTTTTTCTGTACATCGATTGAATTTACATGAAACAGTTCTGTAACATCTTGTAAGTTCCACTAAACCCCAGCATAAACGCTCTGGATAAAATATGTGTTATTTAGACTAAGCATCAACATTCACAAACCACTGTTATTCTTTACAAAAAAGCAAACATGAGCTATGCGTGCATCCACGGCAGAATGCAAACAAACAAGGCTCCTTTAAAGCTGACATCTCAGTATATACGCGATCTCATAAAGCTCTTATAACACAATGGATATTATGCACAATTAATCTTTCATACATGTCTACACTTTGAGTGTTGTAATTTGTAAGCACCCAATATTCAGCACTGTTCAATACTTTTGAGCAGTGAGTGGATTTTAACTTAAACACCACTGATTGGCGATGCGTTCCAGAAATCAGCAGATGGCTACATTGCTCACACTTCAAACAAGTTTTAAACCGAAACTGCCTATTCTTGCGCTTACTGATCATATTTATGTTGTTCTTGCTGCTTTTGTGCAATAGATGAATAACAATTTTTTGTTTTTAGATATTTTATGTTTAGATATTTCTATTTTGCGGGAGTCCCGCGAATCATTTTATTTTCCTGCATCCCGCACACACACGAGTCTCTACCCGCCCCCGCACTCGCCCATCAAGTTTTGTCCCGCGCCGCACTCTGTTGCGTTGGGTCCCGCGGTACTCCCGCGGGATTGCAGGTCTCTACCTCCATGTCCTGCAAAGCTTTTACTCTCTGCACAAATGATTGGATATGCGCCTATTTGTACAAATTTATCTAGGTTAAACCATTAAACTAATATTGTGATATGCTTTACGTTTTTTTTTTTTTATTATTATATTTAATTATATCTAAGGATTTTTATTTAAATCGCGACGGCTAAATTGATCTGTCTGCCGCTGGCCTCTTTGTCGTTATTTTAAAAAACAAAAACTTGAATTTCACAAATAAAACGTGTTCCAAATATGTGACCCTGGACCACAAAACCAGTCATAAGGTTACATTTTACAAAACTGAGATGTATACATCATATGAAAGCTCAATAAATAAGCTTTCTTTTGATGTATGGTTTGTTAGGATAGGACAATATTTGGCCGAGATACATCTATTTGAAAATCTGGAATCTGAGGATGCAAAAAAATCTAAATACTGAGAAAATCATCTTTAAAGTTGTCCAAATTAAGTTCTTAACAAGCATTTTACTAATCAAAAATTACATTTTGATACATTTACAGTAGGAATTTTACAAAAAATCTTTATGAAACATGATCTTTACTTTTCCTAATGATTTTTGGCATAAAAGAAAAATCAAAAATTTTGAACCATGCAATGTATTTTTTGGCTATTGCTACAAATATACCCCAGCGACTTAAGACTGGTTTTGTGGTCCAAGGTCACATATATTTTTAAATGAACTTTATAAACTAAAGAAACAAGAGATCTCGGCCAGTAATTCTGATGAGCTGTCGAGGTTGTTAGGAATTTTTACAACGAATGTTTGTTTAATAGCCTATTTAACACTTATTTAGGCTACTTTCTTATTTTAATGCATTATTTCGTTGATTTATTTTAGCGTTTTGTAGGCTGCTTGTTCACAGACGGAATTGCTTAACAGGCACGTTTGTGAATAATGTTTGAGCCTCATTTATTTATGTATAAAACACCGCACCACCGGCGGTAGTTGGTAAAAATCTGCCACCGTCACAGCCATACAGTTCCTACCCTTCATAAATACGCGCACTACATGTTGTATTTAAATCTAAATTTAACATTCAGCGACTGACATTTTGTTTTTGCGCTGACTGAGTATTAATTGTCTCCCTGTCTGTGTTCTGTGTTCCGGCTGTCTGACACGCTCATTCAGTAAAGATTTAAACTTAACACAGACTGCCAGAATGGAATTTTATGCATAAATGGAAATGTTTGTGTGAATTTGTGACATTTACAGATAAGGATATGAGCGTAAACTGAAAGTTTTCATGCTGAGGATGCAAACGGATCTGTCAAAGCACCTCACAGGGCAAGCCATTACGCTATTAGCTTCAAGTTTAAAATAAAGAATTATCATGTTTTGGGCAGCTTGGATCACGTAACTCTCCTGCAGCATCTCAGTCTGTTCACATTAAAACTGTTCTTATGAATACTCATGAGATGATATAGAATATAAGTTTTTTTTTTATATATAATGCATTATAAATGAATTAAAATGCCTTAAGAATACAGTTATAATGTATTATAAATACAGGCTTCATAGAAAGTGTTACTGTTTTTTTTTTTGCACACAAAAAGTATTCTTGTAGCTTCACAGAATTAAGGTTAAACCATTAATGTCACATAGACATCATGCGTTTCTGTGCCTTGGCCATGGTAGGACTCTTGCCTTCTATGGAGGGTGAGATAACTTTGGGATCAAAAATATCTTGCATCTTCCTCAAAATGTCTTTATTTGTGTTCTGAAGAGGAACGAAGGTCTTACGGGTCTGGGACAAAATGAAAGTGAGTAAATGATGACAGAATTTTTATTTTAGGGTGGACTCTAACCATTTAAAGGGTTACTCCAGCCCAAAATAAACATTTTGTCATTAATCACTAAGCCCCATGGAACGGAAATTAAGATATTTGAATGCTTTCTGACAGCTCTCTGACCCATGTATGTTGTACTGTTTCAGCCACAACATGCCAAATACATTGTTTTCACTCAAATCAAAGCTTAAATTAACGTATAAAATGTATCTGTGTGTTGTGTCTGACAGAAAACAATGTTCGCTGTTTGCATTCAGGTGATATTCATCAAAATGGCACTAGGGTGATGCGGAGGAGATGGATTGTTGAATAAAGTAGCTTTTTTTTCTGTGCATGCAATATTATTCTTGTAGCTTTATAGAATTTAGCTTGAACCGCTGATGTCACATGGATTATTTTATCCATCTCCTTGCTGTGTTTCTGGATGTTGATCATGTTAATTACATTGCTGTCTATGAGAGGGTCAAAGAGCTGTCAGAATGCATCAAAAATATCTTCATTTGTGTTCAGAAAACGATCAAAGATTTTGGAACGGGTTTGGACATGGGGCTAAGTGATTAACAACAACATTTTCATTTTGGGGTGGAGTAACCCTTCAATATAATAGTAACATTTTGTACTACATGTTAATTCTCTCATTCAGTATTCAGAAAGTGGCAACAGCGAGACAGACTACAGCGATGTTGACTACATACCCAAAATCAGCTCCGATGGATCAGATGGTAGTTCTTCTGGACATGACATAGCTGAAAGCAGCTCAGATGATTCACATGCTTGTGCTTCTAGAAAGCTCTTTTCAAAAGCCGAAGTTAAAGAGAAAGGTTGTTCGTCGGGCAAATGTATAACAGCACCATCACCAAAAAAAATGAGATGCCAAACTGATGAGACAGATACCGTGCCTGGTGATAGGACTTTTATTCAATCAGTGCCATCTCCAAGGCAGAAAGGCAAGACATACAACAAGAAGCAGTATTGCCTCTACTGCAGTAAGCCATACTCAAAAATGGCAAGACACCTCGAGTTTGTCCATTGCAATGAAGTAGAAGTCGCAAAGGCTGTAGCATTTCCAAAAAATTCCAAAGAACGACGAGTGCAGTTAAACCTCCTTAGAAAACGGGGTAACTTTGCCCACAACACTGATGTGGTGAGACAGGGACATGGGGAGATGGTTGCCTGCTACCGTCCAAAAAAGAAGAAAGGGGCCAAAGAATTTATTCACTGCATCTACTGCCAAGGCCTTTACAACAAACGCAGCCTCTGGAAACATATGAAAAATTGTCCATTGAAACCAAAAGATGATGAATCTCAGGGCAGAAAGAGAGTTAGATCTCTGTGCGCTCTGAAAACACCAGTCGGCTTAGAGGTGAGCCAAAGTTTCAAGAAAATACTCTCCGTAATGAATTATGATGCGGTTTCCCGTGTAGTTCATTCTGATATATGCATCATGCAACTGGGCGAACACATGTTCAACAGGATGGGGTCTGATGTAACCAAACATGACTACATAAGACAAAAGATGAGAGAAGTTGGCAGATTGCTTCTTGAAGCAAGAAAGATTACCCCATTGAGATCAATGGCTGACTTCATCATACCAGCAAACTTTAAGCATGTCATATCAGCTGTTAAAGTTGTAGCTGGATACGATGAAGAGAAGAACTCATACGGCATTCCTTCTTTAGCTCTCAAACTTGGCCATTCAGTAAACAAAATCAGTAGCATTGTCGAGAGCAACGCCATGATGTACGGTGATCATGAGCGTGCTGAGTGCGCACGAGACTTCAGAAAAATACATCAGGCTAGATGGAATGAATACATTTCTGCTGGTGCAATTACTACACTGAAAGAAGCCAAGTGGAATGCACCACAGATCATTCCTTTCACTCAAGATGTCAAAGTCCTGCATAATCATCTGGAGAAGAAACACGATAAGTTGCTCAGTAAGCTAAGAAATTGCCCAAGTTCTGCAGACAGCTACGCTGCTCTTGCCAAGGTCACATTGTCTCAAGTGATCCTGTTTAACAGACGAAGAGAAGGTGAGGTATCGCGGATGCTTCTGTCAGCTTTTAAAAGCAGAGATTCTTCCGAGCTACATGAAGATATTGCCATCTGTCTCTCTGAATTTGAGAAAAAGCTGTGTATGCACTTCACCAGAGTTGAGATCCGTGGTAAACGAGGGAGAAAGGTCCCTGTGCTCCTCAAGCCTGCTATGGTTTCTGCCATGGAGCTGCTCGCTGAAACACGTGAGGCTTGTGGCGTTCCAACTGAGAATCCCTTTATGTTTGCCAGACCTGGAGCAATGTCAGCCTACAGAGGAGGAGAATGCATCAGCAGAGCTGCTCGTGAATGTGGCATAAAGAATCCTCAATCACTATCATCAACTAAGCTGAGAAAACACATAGCAACCATGTCGAAGATTCTCAACCTGAATGAAAACGAAGCAGACCAACTTGCTGACTTTTTGGGTCACGATATCAGAATTCACAGACAATACTACCAATTACCAGAGGGCACGCTGCAGCTCGCCAAAATGAGCAAGGTCCTGATGGCAATGGAAAAGGGAACATTGACTGAATTCAAAGGAAAGAAACTTGACGAAATAGAAATCGACCCAAATGGTATGAACATACTTAAAAACATTTTTGTGTGTCTGTGCTGTACGTACTTACAAATCTATATCTGCTGTAGTTGACATTGAAAGTAGATCAAAAAATGGTTGTTGTTTTTAGTTGTTTTGTGTGGTTTTAGGACTTTGATGAAAGGTTTTGACTCACTTCATATGAGGGGCTGTATAGGTCGTAATTATTGAAAAGCCTTCTACATACACTAGTGAAAACATTGATAAACCTTCATGAAATTCATTTAAATGAATGTCCCTATGGTTGATCAAGGTTTTCACTAGTGTTTGTGTGAGGTTTTCAGTAATGCACATGAATGAATTTCACTAAGGTTTATCAATGTTTTTCCACTTCACTAGTGTTTGTAAGAGGCTTTTCAATAATAACTGTAAAGCTCTTCATAACTTCAAATGTCGACTACTATATGTTAAAATTATTGTCAATGTATTTTCAGAGCAACTTGAGACACAAGGTGATGAAATGTCAAGCGAAGATGAGGAGGAGCCCAGAGACTTGCCTAAAACAACACCAGCAGAGAAAGACCATCCATCTTTTTGCCAGATGCAGTGTCCATCAAAGGAACAAGGTAAGAAAATCCTTAGGCCTTAATTAGCATTAAAATTACTTTAAATCATCTTTCAAATGTCTTATACACTGAAACAAAAACTTTGCCATGTCATAAGGCCAAAGGTACATGTCAAATAATTTGACCTGAACAGAGAAATTAAGGCAACAATATTGGAAAAATTAGGATTTTTAATTAATATTTGTTAAGCATTATGCAAAAAAATAAAGTGTGTTGCTTTCCAACTGTACACAAACAGCTACAGTTGTGTTCATAAGTTCACAATCCCCTAGCAGAATATGCAAGATATAATTTTAAATAAAAACCAAGAGGGATCAAGAAAATTGCATGCTATTTTTAATTTAGTACTGTCCTGATTCAGTTTTGCTAATAATGTGCTAGTTAAAGGGCTAAACGCTGCTAAATGCAGCTAAAGGCAGCTTAAGTACACAGAGCATGGCTGATAATTTTACAGAAGAGAGGGGTGGGGTCAGCGGAGCTTATTTGCATTTAAAGGAACATGCTACAGAATGACCTGATTTCTGCAGTGTTTTTTACACTACCATTGAGAAAAAAAATAAAAATTGGCACCTATTGACCCCTTTAAATGTATTTCATCAAATTTCGTGCCTTAGATTAATGACTGTTTGTGTGTTATAATAGTTGTTCATGAGTCCTGAGTTGGTCCAGAGCAACCTGCTGTTCATTATTTGGTTTTCCAGCACCTTCTGTGTATCTGACCCCCTTCCAAAGGTGAATGTATGATTTTGAGATCCACCTTTCACACTGAGGTCAACTGACTTGTATTAAAAAAAGGTGAAAACATGTACTGATGCTCCAGAAGGAGCAACAGTGCATTAAGAGCAAGAGGGTGTAAATATTAATGTGTAAATTTTCTTCTTTAAAAAAATAAATAAAATAACAGAGCTTTACTGTTAAAATAAATACATAGAAGAAAAATTATATTCAGTTAAATAAAAGTTTTAATAATAACTGTAGTTTTTTTTCTACAATTAAGTGGTGACTCTTGTTGTAATATTTATTTTTTATCATATGTATTGTTTTATGTAAATTATTGAAATGTGAATATATAAACACCTACATTATACTGTACAAAGTAAAACAAGACTAATATTTTTCTGTTACATGTTAAACATACTTTTATTTTGACAGGTTGCCGTGAAGTTTCAGTGTGTATACAGTATGATATGAATGATGCTAGTTTCACTAATGAAACGGTAAAATTGACAAAAAGTGACACTCACAGAAGCTTTGGAGATGTATTTATTGGAGTTTATCTGTTCATGTGAGATGTTAAGGCCAAAAATTAGCGGGAGCGTCACGTGTGCTTCAGTATGCGTGTAGTGAAAAAAAAACATGTCTCCACCATTCATACAAACAGAGGCAAACGGAACACGCAGGATTCATATTGAAAAGGTCTTTTTGCATTTCAGTTTTCACAGACACTAGTCCATATCGCGATTTGAATTAAGTGACAGACCAACTTTTGATTTCTTAATCCAAAAATCGACTTCCGAATTCCGCAGCATTCCGCGCTATAGTAATTCCCGTTTTTGTAATGGAGTTCGCGATCCAGTCCGTGCTTTCGAGGAGGTGAAATTGTAAACGCGTGACCATGTAGAGACAAAAATTACATGCCGTTGTGTAAATAAGATAAATAACATAAGGCTATTAAGTTTGTTTAAAACAACAAGGACCTGTTCTGTAGGAAAGATAACCTTAACTTCTATTGTGATCTGGCGCTATATAGAAAATAAAATTAACTTGACGTTAAAGGGGGGCTGGGCGGGCCACCGCCCTAAAATAATGACAGGGGAAACACTGACTACGGTCTGACTACGGTCAGAGTTATGATATCCAAAATTATGATATCCTCTTTTATTTACAATTTCCTCGCTCGCTGCGGCACTCATTTTCTGCTTATGAACAGCAGGAATCCAGCAGACCAGCACTAGACAACGATATGGCGCAACCAAACGTGATACTGTTACATGATTGGCTGTTAACGTGTCAATACCTATGTTGCTAGGTTACCAGAGAGCCAGTGCCTTTGTTAATGCAACCAAACTTGCTTCGCAACCTCTGTTTTCTTCCCAACGAAGAATAAAGAATCAAACGTTTTATCGAACATATTTTTTATTGATATCGATCACGTGTCCATCGCGATATATATCGTTATCGTTGTATCGCCCAGCCCTAGTTCAATACATACTGATTTTCCAATTCCAAAAGTTTCCACCCCTGGCTCTTGTTTCCACCAAGCGATACAGGTCAGTACAGTACAGTACGGTATGATTCGGGACCTAACACCCTGACCAAGTTTACTTGATAGGCGTTGGTGTAGCCTATGCCGGAAAGTTGCAATCAACGATAAATCACAACTCTGCCTCTTTTTGTTAAATGTCAGTTTTAATGAACAAATATTGTCATAAGTATCAGTACAAAGTATAAGAGGATTATAAAAGGAGAAATAAAGACAAAAGCAAAAAATTGTCAAATGTATGCTACAAAGTCAGCACTGTACTACGGTGAAGTTCAAAATAACTATAGAAAGTGCTCAGCCAAAATGATATGGCCAGAACAAAATAATAGATTTAGAGACTACGAATGCCTGTTTAATATACTAAAAATTAATTGTATCTCATGTTTAATCACTATAGAGACATCAAAATACAGTTTGCTATTTCACAATTTCTGACAATGGAAATGGACATAATTACACTCTGTACTGTACTGAACTATATCACTTGGTGGAAACAAGCCAAAAGTCCTACAGTCACCTTTGGAAAAAGGTCAAATAGGCAGAAGATGCTGGAAAACCAAATAATGAACACCAGGTTGCTTTGTACCAACAAGGGATTCATGAACAACTATCACAAAACATAAAAACAGTCAATGATCTTTGAGGGAATGACACAACATTAGGATTCAAGTGAATGTGGTCATTTTTATTAATTCAGTTATTTTTTTTTTCTTGTGGAGAATGCATAAACATCTGTTATGTGAAATTCAAGTCCGTACTTCTTGATCCTTATTGTGTTATTGTTAAAATTATTAATATTTTGCATACTCTGCAATGATTTCTAACATATATTAAACTTTTGACACAAGATTCAGCCTATAACAAAATATATATACTTGCTTCATTAAATTGACTGGTAAGATTTCTTGGTGGCTGGTATATTACTAAGATGCTTCATGTAAGTAAGTAGTTTATAAACCTTTATAATAGTTTATATAGTTTATAAACACAATTTAGCTATTGTTACTGTGAAAGTTGCATTAAAACTCTTAAACCTGTTTCCAGAATTATAATATACATATCTACATTAGGCAACTGACTTAAGTAATTAATGTATTTATTTTGTAGATTCTTCAAGTCTTTTGAAGCGTAAATGGGACAACACAGAGGTGCAGGCTGTAGAGCGAAATATGATAACCTTTATCCAGACATGCAAAGTTCCCGGTAAGAAAGACTGTGAGAGTTGCATAAAAGCTGAACCAGCACTGAAGAACCGAACGTGGACCGGTGTAAAAAATTATGTCCGAAACAGGATAACTTCTCTCAAAAAAAAGGGTGGTCTTTAGGGGTGTATTTGTAAAGGGGAGGGAGGGAGGAGGGAAAGTAAAGCGGAATAAAAAGGTTGGAGGGAATGGAAAGGAAGGAAAAGTGAATGTAAATGGGAAGAAAGATGGAGACGTGAATGTAAAGGAGAAGAAAGATGGAGACGTGAATGTAAATGGGAAGAAAGATGGAGACGCGAATGTAAATGGGAAGAAAGATGGAGACGTGAATGTAAATGGGAAGAAAGATGGAGATGTGAATGTAAAGGAGAAGAAAGATGGAGACGTGAATGTAAATGGGAAGAAAGATGGAGACATGAATGTAAAGGAGAAGAAAGATGGAGACATGAATGTAAAGGGGAAGAAAGATGGAGATGCGAATGTAAATGGGAAGAAAGATGGAGACGCGAATGTAAAGGAGAAGAAAGATGGAGAAGTGAATGTAAATGGGAAGAAGGAATGAGAAGTGAATCTAAAGGGGAAGAAAGATGGAGACGTGAATGTAAAGGAGAAGAAAGATGGAGACGCGAATGTAAAGGAGAAGAAAGATGGAGACGCGAATGTAAAGGAGAAGAAAGATGGAGACGCGAATGTAAATGGGAAGAAAGATGGAGGCGCGAATGTAAATGGGAAGAAAGATGGAGGCGCGAATGTAAAGGAGAAGAAAGATGGAGACGCGAATGTAAATGGGAAGAAAGATGGAGGCGCGAATGTAAATGGGAAGAAAGATGGAGACGTGAATGTAAATGGGAAGAAAGATGGAGGCGCGAATGTAAATGGGAAGAAAGATGGAGGCGCGAATGTAAAGGAGAAGAAAGATGGAGACGCGAATGTAAATGGGAAGAAAGATGGAGGCGCGAATGTAAATGGGAAGAAAGATGGAGAAGTGAATGTAAAGGGGAAGAAAGATGGAGGAGCGAATGTAAAGGGGAAGAAAGATGGAGAAGTGAATGTAAATGGGAAGATGGAGACGCGAATGTAAATTGGAAGAAAGATGGAGACGTGAATGTAAAGGAGAAGAAACATGGAGACGTGAATGTAAATGGGAAGAAAGATGGAGACGTGAATGTAAATGGGAAGAAACATGGAGACGTGAATGTAAATGGGAAGAAACATGGAGACGTGAATGTAAATGGGAAGAAAGATGGAGACGTGAATGTAAATGGGAAGAAAGATGGAGACGTGAATGTAAAGGGGAAGAAAGATGGAGACGTGAATGTAAATGGGAAGAAAGATGGAGACGTGAATGTAAAGGGGAAGAAAGATGGAGACGTGAATGTAAATGGGAAGAAAGATGGAGACGTGAATGTAAATGGGAAGAAAGATGGAGACGTGAATGTAAATGGGAAGAAAGATGGAGACGTGAATGTAAATGGGAAGAAAGATGGAGACGTGAATGTAAATGGGAAGAAAGATGGAGAAGTGAATGTAAATGGGAAGAAGGAATGAGAAGTGAATCTAAAGGGGAAGAAAGATGGAGACGTGAATGTAAATGGGAAGAAACATGGAGACGTGAATGTAAATGGGAAGAAAGATGGAGACGTGAATGTAAAGGGGAAGAAAGATGGAGACGTGAATGTAAATGGGAAGAAAGATGGAGACGTGAATGTAAATGGGAAGAAAGATGGAGACGTGAATGTAAAGGAGAAGAAACATGGAGACGTGAATGTAAATGGGAAGAAAGATGGAGACGTGAATGTAAATGGGAAGAAAGATGGAGACGTGAATGTAAAGGGGAAGAAAGATGGAGACGTGAATGTAAAGGAGAAGAAACATGGAGACGTGAATGTAAAGGAGAAGAAAGATGGAGAAGTGAATGTAAATGGGAAGAAGGAATGAGAAATGAATCTAAAGGGGAAGAAAGATGGAGACGTGAATGTAAAGGGGAAGAAAGATGGAGACGCGAATGTGAAGGAGAAGAAAGATGGAGACGTGAATGTAAATGGGAAGAAGGAATGAGAAATGAATCTAAAGGGGAAGAAAGATGGAGACGTGAATGTAAATGGGAAGAAAGATGGAGACGTGAATGTAAAGGAGAAGAAAGATGGAGACGTGAATGTAAAGGAGAAGAAAGATGGAGACGTGAATGTAAATGGGAAGAAAGATGGAGACGTGAATCTAAAGGGGAAGAAAGATGGAGACATGAATGTAAAGGGGAAGAAAGATGGAGACGCGAATGTGAAGGAGAAGAAAGATGGAGACGTGAATGTAAAGGAGAAGAAAGATGGAGAAGTGAATGTAAATGGGAAGAAGGAATGAGAAATGAATCTAAAGGGGAAGAAAGATGGAGACGTGAATGTGAAGGAGAAGAAAGATGGAGACGTGAATGTAAAGGAGAAGAAAGATGGAGAAGTGAATGTAAATGGGAAGAAGGAATGAGAAATGAATCTAAAGGGGAAGAAAGATGGAGACGCGAATGTGAAGGAGAAGAAAGATGGAGAAGTGAATGTAAATGGGAAGAAGGAATGAGAAATGAATCTAAAGGGGAAGAAAGATGGAGACGCGAATGTGAAGGAGAAGAAAGATGGAGACGCGAATGTGAAGGAGAAGAAAGATGGAGACGTGAATGTGAAGGAGAAGAAAGATGGAGACGTGAATGTGAAGGAGAAGAAAGATGGAGACGCGAATGTAAATGGGAAGAAGGAATGAGAAATGAATCTAAAGGGGAAGAAAGATGGAGACGCGAATGTGAAGGAGAAGAAAGATGGAGAAGTGAATGTAAATGGGAAGAAGGAATGAGAAATGAATCTAAAGGGGAAGAAAGATGGAGACGCGAATGTGAAGGAGAAGAAAGATGGAGACGCGAATGTGAAGGAGAAGAAAGATGGAGACGTGAATGTGAAGGAGAAGAAAGATGGAGACGTGAATGTGAAGGAGAAGAAAGATGGAGACGCGAATGTGAAGGAGAAGAAAGATGGAGACGTGAATGTGAAGGAGAAGAAAGATGGAGACGTGAATGTGAAGGAGAAGAAAGATGGAGACGCGAATGTGAAGGAGAAGAAAGATGGAGACGTGAATGTAAAGGAGAAGAAGGAATGAGAAATGAATCTAAAGGGGAAGAAAGATGGAGACGCGAATGTGAAGGAGAAGAAAGATGGAGACGTGAATGTGAAGGAGAAGAAAGATGGAGAAGTGAATGTAAATGGGAAGAAGGAATGAGAAATGAATCTAAAGGGGAAGAAAGATGGAGACGCGAATGTGAAGGAGAAGAAAGATGGAGACGTGAATGTGAAGGAGAAGAAAGATGGAGACGTGAATGTGAAGGAGAAGAAAGATGGAGACGCGAATGTGAAGGAGAAGAAAGATGGAGACGTGAATGTGAAGGAGAAGAAAGATGGAGACGTGAATGTGAAGGAGAAGAAAGATGGAGACGCGAATGTGAAGGAGAAGAAAGATGGAGACGCGAATGTGAAGGAGAAGAAAGATGGAGACGCGAATGTGAAGGAGAAGAAAGATGGAGACGTGAATGTGAAGGAGAAGAAAGATGGAGACGTGAATGTGAAGGAGAAGAAAGATGGAGACGCGAATGTGAAGGAGAAGAAAGATGGAGACGTGAATGTAAAGGAGAAGAAAGATGGAGAAGTGAATGTAAATGGGAAGAAGGAATGAGAAATGAATCTAAAGGGGAAGAAACATGGAGACCTGAATGTAAATGGGAAGAAAGATGGAGACGTGAATGTAAAGGAGAAGAAACATGGAGACGTGAATGTAAAGGGGAAGAAAGATGGAGAAGTGAATGTAAATGGGAAGAAGGAATGAGAAATGAATCTAAAGGGGAAGAAACATGGAGACCTGAATGTAAATGGGAAGAAAGATGGAGACGTGAACGTAAAGGAGAAGAAACATGGAGACGTGAATGTAAAGGGGAAGAAAGATGGAGACGCGAATGTAAAGGAGAAGAAAGATGGAGACGTGAATGTAAATGGGAAGAAAGATGGAGACGTGAATGTAAATGGGAAGAAAGATGGAAACGTGAATGTAAAGGGAAAGAAAGATGGAGACGTGAATGTAAATGGGAAGAAAGATGGAAACGTGAATGTAAATGGGAAGAAAGATGGAGACGTGAATGTAAATGGGAAGAAAGATGGAGACGTGAATGTAAAGGGGAAGAAGGATAGAAAGAAAAAGCGAATGTAAAGGGGGAGAACAGGGAAAAGTGAATGTAGAGGGTTATTATTCCTATAATGTTACATTAAGTGTCATTATGAACTTGTAGTTTAAATTCATTATTTTCATTGTTCAGTTTTTACAAAGTTGGAGTATCGTTTTAATCTTTTTAGTAAGTCATAAACTGTCTGTAATCTGCATGTTCACCACAATGTTTTGAATAATATTAATTTCCTCAATTAGTAGAGTGAATGTAATTGTGAAATAAGAGAGAAGAGTGAATGTAAATGGAAAGTTCCTATGTTACATGGAATGTCATGATAAACATTTTTTTTAATTTCTTTTATTAGAGTATAATATGCACTTTGACCACAATGTTTTTAATATTGTTCATATCTTCACCAAGTGGTATTGTACAGACAAAATAAGGTAATTATAATGCATACATTTGATAGTGTGTTGCATGTTCATATTTTCTGTTATGTTTATGTTAGATTTTCATTCATCAATTTAAAAAAATAGCAACTTGGTACAAAACTGAGTGGAGTGATTTTTATGGTTCTCAATTCAATCTCCTAAATATAGAGTTTGTGTATCTCAGAGTCCCCAATTGCCACTTAAGCAGAGTTTGTGTATCTCAGAGTCCCCAATTGTCACTTAAGCAGAGTTTGTGTATCTCAGAGTCCCCAATTGCCACTTAAGCAGAGTTTGTGTATCTCAGAGTCCCCAATTGCCACTTAAGCAGAGTTTGTGTATCTCAGAGTCCCCAAATGTCACTTAAGCAGAGTTTGTGTATCTCAGAGTCCCCAAATGTCACTTAAGCAGAGTTTGTGTATCTCAGAGTCCCCAATTGTCACTTAAGCAGAGTTTGTGTATCTCAGAGTCCCCAAATGTCACTTAAGCAGAGTTTGTGTATCTCAGTCCCCAATTGTCACTTAAGCAGAGTTTGTGTATCTCAGAGTCCCCAAATGTCACTTAAGCAGAGATTGTGTGAGTCCCCAAATGTCACTTAAGCAGAGTTTGTGTATCTCAGTGTCCCCAAATGTCACTTAAGCAGAGGTTGTGTATCTCAGTGTCCCCAAATGTCACTTAAGCAGAGTTTGTGTATCTCATTGTCCCCAATTGTCACTTAAGCAGAGTTTGTGTTTCTTAGAGTCCCCAAAGTATCACTTAAGCAGAGTTTGTTTCTTAGAGTCCCCAAAGTATCACTTAAGCAGAGTTTGTGTTTCTTAGAGTCCCCAAAGTATCACTTAAGCCCAGAGTATGTGTTTCTGTTGTATTCAAGTCATTGATAATTGCTATACAGTAGGCAACATTTGAAGTGGATCAAAAAAAGTTAATCAAAGTTGACCTAAGACAAGAATGGGTATTGATTTGGGTTTTAGGACTATGTTGATGTAAAGTTTTGATCCACTTCAAATGTTGACTACTCTAGTCATCTTTTTTGCTTTAACAGAAAATCATGTCTTAATGTTTTGGAGCCTTCAGTGAGCAGCAAATAGCAACTCTGCTGAGATAAAACTTCCACAAGATTCTAAATGAACTAGGAGACAGGTAGTGGTCAGTGAAGCGTCCTATCATGCTGACACCTGATTTCAAGTTACTAGTCTGAAAAAAGAAAAAGAAAATAGGTGATCTATTTTCAATGATCTTCAAAAAACAAACACTGTGCATTATACCTGTATCTCTGCACTAGCTTGTTTTCTAGACCAGTGGTTCTACTTTTTACAGTGGCTTACCCCCTGGGGCATTTAACAATCTTCTGAATACCCTAACTTAGACTGCAGTCACACCTTGTTGAAATGACAAAAAAAAAAAAAAACATTAACAAACAAAAATATTAAGTAAAGATCATGTTCTATGAAGATATTTAGTAAATTTCCGAACCGTAAATATATAAAAACGTAATTTCTGATTAGTAATATACATATACGTTGCTAAGAACTTTATTTTCACAATATTTTGATTGAAAATGTAATAAACAATACTTTTGATAATATTGTGTTTAAAATGTAGGCAACATTAAAAGTGTAAAATGCTCACTTAATATTACCTTTTTGTATTACTGTATTGAAGAGTTTCTTAAATTGATCTTTATGTACAGTCTTTGCTATTAAGTGCTCCAAATCTGCTTTAAAGTCACAATGAACAGCAGTGTGATTTGCTAAAGCAGCAGACTCTGCAGGCGTCCTATCATACCACATTGTTGGTGTGGATACAGTTTTAATGTTACTTAAAATTTGGGATAGAATTAAATGATTGGCAAAGCTCAGCATTTTGTACGCATACCCTGGTTTGAGAACCACTGTTCTAGATAATATCAACACTTTGAGTTGTAATTCTACTTCTGTTTATTGTTAGGATGACTTATTTGTATCATAACCACAAAGTCCTCAAATTATAACTTAACCAGAGTTTGTGTATCACCATAGTCCTTAAATTATGGTTTGATCAGAATTTGTGTTTGTCCCCAAAAGTGACATAAAAAATACATGTCCCTAAAGTGATGGTAAAATGTCAGGTCTTTAAGGAAGGCTTTTATTGAGAA
>NC_133362.1:58073932-58082433 GCF_049309525.1 Garra rufa
TCCCCATAGCGTTTCAGGACGCAGTGTTGAGTTCCCGGAAGGGAACGTCTCAGGTTACGTATGTAACCCTGGTTCCCTGAGGGAACAAGACACTGCGTCTCGGACCATAAAAGCATGTGCTTTTATAGTTCCTGGTCGCTGACGTCACCGCGCCTGTGACGTCACTCCCGTCTTTCTATTCGATGTTGGACTATGACTCAAGAGTGCTGCCCGCCAATGGCGTTCCCCATAGCCTTTCAGGACGCAGTGTCTCGTTCCCTCAGGGAACCAGGGTTACATATGTAACCTGGGACGTTTTATATAGGCAACTTAGGGACTCATGGTATCTCAGGACTCTGGAATTCACCTGCTGGTCTATAAAAGATAAGAAGATCAGATGCGATAAGAAGATCAGATGCTGATTTTCTGCAACAGCTGACCACAACATTATTTTGAATAGACTCGAAAATTATGTTACCATTAATGGTAGTGCACTGGCATGGTTCAAATCGTATTTATCTGACCATCATCAGCTTGTGGCAATAAATGAAGAGGTATATCTATCACAAGTCAAGTGCAGTATGGAGTCCCTCAAGGCTCAGTACTAGGGCCATTACTTTTTATGCTTTACAAGTTACCCTTGGGAGATATCATTAGGAAACATGGTGTTAGCTTTCACTGTTATGCTGATGATACTCAGCTCTATATTTATTCGCGGCCCAGCGAGACATACCAATTTGAAAAACTAGAGTTGGGGTATTCGGACTTGTACTCGGACTCGAGTCCGGTCTCGAGTACAATTTTTAGCGGACTCGGACTTGTCACGGACTCGGATGCATTTTGACTCGGACTTGACTCGGACTCGAGCTTTTCGGACCTTTGGAATTATTGCCGAGTCCAGCCGAGTCCAGGGACAGTTGATGGAACTTTTACTGACTTGATGCATTATTACAAAAGTGACATTCAGTATTCACATGTGTTTAAAAGTCTTGCCAGTACTCGAAAGCCTGCTGGTTTCTTTGCATATACACACATAAAGCAGGCTCACCGAAAGCGCCTCTCAGTCAGCATGTGAATGCTGAATTAAGCATTCTTTTGCATGTTATTGCTACATGCTTACACGAAAAGTAATGTCAAAATGAACAGTCTTGGAGATTATTCATGCAAATGCAGTCGGTTTTGTCTTGAGTTAATTTGAACAGTTGGGAGAAATACAGATGTGTCAAAATATATGATCCGTGCGTCCGATCTTAAAGCAACAGCAGCGTAAACCTGCTGCAGCAGACTGCGTCATATTACATTTTACCTATTTTATCTCACAATTCAGAATTTTTTTTTATATGTCGTTTATATGTTGTATTTCGGTAGCCTGACAAGCCAGACCCACGTAAATGTAGGGTCTGGGCACTCTCCATTGACAGAGCTCAACCAGGGGTGCGTTTCCCAAAAGCATCGTTAGCCAACTATGGTCGCAAGTTCCGTCGTTACCATCATAGTTCAACGATTGGGTGTTTCCCAACACCATAGTTCAAACGAACATTCGCAAACAGCGTCACAAACTTACTTGGTTGGAACTACAGCTCTCGACCTGTGGTTAGAAGCATCGTTGCTTCTTAGTAACACATCTGGGCTTAATAAATTATGTTCTTGGTCACAGTTTGCAAGCTAACACACAGTACAATCTATATCCTCAATTTTATCTAAAAATAAATGCGTTTTACTCTATGTATTTTTGTGCGTCATTTTAAGCGTTGTTTATGAATAGTGCGCATGTGCACAAATGCCTGAGGGAACCCCGGAGTATGACGTAAGAGAGAACGCGCAATGAATCAAACATCAAATAAAGCGAAATGACACGGAACGAAAATAGTAAATTAGTCATAGGTGCCATGTTCAATATAGCTGCATTTTTGAGAGACCCTAATCAGTTAAATAGCAGAAGTTATTACTCGGTGACGTCATTAACAACGGCCCTAAGTTGTTGAACTAATGTGGTTCAAACGACGGAGATGCGACCGTGTTCGGGAAACACTTGTGACTAGCTAGTTCGTTTCCACAACGATGCATCGTACTACGGAGGTTAACCAGCGAGTTATGTCGTTGTACGGGAAACGCACCCCAGAGGGGTGGGATAAACGGTTGTCTTTCAAACTCCCTCTCCACTCAATAGGATAGCGCTACAACCAATCAGAGCAACGAAGAAGGTGACGTACTACGTAGTCAGAGCGACGGAAAAGCGAGTTCCTTGCATGTGTGTTGTGGAAAAGCTTAACTTCAAGTCTTTCAGAGTGGCGGCCAAAGCCGATTCGAAAGAAAGTTGTTCACTAGCAGCAGCCATCGCTCACGCATCTCTCACGCGTAATTCACGGAACCAGAGAATGTCTGACGCCTGTTTCACACATACTCCGTCTACAGTGCGTCTGCAGTCCGTGTGCGTTATGTATGCGGTGCAAAAGCAGCACGGACTCGTTTTGCTTTCACACAGCGTCCGTAACTGATCCGCGGCTCTTTACCACAAACACAACATTTATCCGTTATTTTGATTTAAATTCCAAACATGCTTTTTCAGCATTGTGATCCTCTTTTATCACAGTACACTAATACAATAATACTAGACATATTCACGTTTAAACTCAGTAAATATAAACAACGTATTATTCATCCATTCATCCTCAATAGAGCCATCGCTCTATTTCTCACGCATAATTCACAGAACCAGAGAATGTCTCACTGACGGAACTTATGGTCGCACGTCAGTCGTTATCATGTTAAACCCGCCCACCGACTCGTGATTGGCCCGGTCGATTTTGGATTTTTAGAAATCTCAAGTGAACGGAGAGTAACTAGACTGCCCTTGGAAGCAAATGTAATTTGCTGCCGCTAGGGGCGCGTCTAGATTCTAGGCTAGTATTTCGGACTTTATAACTCAATTTACCTCAACAGTAGTGAGTTTGTCAGTTATGAGGGAAAAAATGCCAGAAGTGTAGGATATAAACTCATTCATTTTGAACTGAAAAGGGAAAAGGGAGGATGACTTTTCTAATCAGAATTGTGAGATATAATCTCGGAATTGTGAAATTTTTAAATATAAACTCAAATTTACTTTTTTTACTCTTGGTAATTAATAACGTTCAGTTGTATGTCATTTATAAGTGGTTAGTTAATGATAAAATAATGATTTGCAAAACATTCATAAATGTTTAATAAGTGATATGTTAACAATGTGTGTATGTTTTGCTAATTCATTTACAAGTTATTTACAAGTAGTTAGTTAATGATGAACTAATCATTTACAAAACATCACTATGCATTCATAATAAGTGATATGTTAGTATTTTTATATGTTTTGAAGATTAAGTTATAAATAATTTACAAGTGATTAGATAATGATGAACTAATAATTTACAAAACATGATCATACATTCACAAATGATTATTTGTAATAGTAATAGGCTAACAATTTACAAATCTGTCCAAATTTATCTTCAATCTTTAAATCAAACAGATCCTTAGTAAGTGGTTAATACGTTACTAGTTAATATATTATTTGTCACTTAAAAAATAATTAAAATATCAATCATTTAAATGTTTATCCTTCACTGAAGATCACATCAAATCATACAAATCTTTCTGCATCCCCTAATCTAAAGTGTAAACAATTAATCAGTTGTAAATGTTTTACTCATTTTTCAAAGGTCTTTCACCCAGTGTGTATACCCACTTGATGCCCACACAACCTGTAACCGGAAGGTTTGTAAAACATTTACAACTGATGAGTAGTTTACACTTTAGATTAGGGGATGCAGAAAGATTTGTAAATGATTTATTCATTATTTATTCATCAACAGCTTTTGAATACTTTGTAGTGTGTACTGCAATGTAAGGGCTGACTGGTGAGGGTAAAGATGTTTTCTTTGGCAAACATGAGCTGCGCCCCAAATGACGCACTATACACTCTGCACTTATTCACTATGTACTTATGCACTAATGTACTATGCACCATGTAGTGTATTAATTATATAAGGTTATTTAGTGTTTTGTAACGCCCTAAACAAACTTTCACAGGAACATCATTTTTCATATCAACTTCAAATTTGGAATAACTTGTTTAGATATAAGACTTGATATCAAATTTAGGATAAAATCTGTTATGTACAATATGTATTTTATATAAAATGTAATAAAAATTGTACAGTGTATTCTCTTTACAGTGAAGCTGTTTTTTTAAAAAGAGACCTACCTTAGATCCAAAGTGTTCATGAATTACAGTTTAAGTTTGGATAATCTTAAAAAATGGGGGTGACAGTTAAGGGGTTAACTAGTAATTTTTAACCATTTACTAAGGATCTGTTTGATTATTTCATGATATGCCATTTTTCAGATAATTTACGACAGATGTGTAAATTGTTAGCATAGTACTTACAATAAAGTGAACATATCACTTATTCATAATTTATAAACACATAGTGATGTTTTGTAAATAATTAGTTCATCATTAACTAATTACTTGTAAATTAATTTGTAAATGACTTGTACATTAATTATCCACCAAGATCCAATCAAAACATAGCAAACTCTAATCACCATGATGGTTACATCAGACCAAACAAATCATTATCTAAATCTCTGCTAATTCTCAAAAAGCACTTAGGTAGATGTCTCGCAGAAATAAAGTCAATCTGGTTAACACTGAGTGAAGCTGGTGATTATTTTATTTCAGTTGATTTCATCTAAGACTGTGGCTGGAAGTTTGTTTGGAGTATCTTTGGAGAAGGCTCTTATAACAGAAATATGTTATCTGGGCGTGCACTCACACTGTGAGCTCACCATGTGAGAGCACTGTGATAGAGCCCTGCGCGGGACTGTTTTCTTCATCCCGCTCCCGCCCGCGCCCGCCGAATTTCTGACCATTACCGCCCGCTCCCGCAACGTGTGTGTTACACTCCCGCCCGCTCCCGCAATATGTATGTCCACTCCCGCCCGCACCCGCAAAACTCTGTGAATTTATTCCCGCACGATAATAGAAATGCATTGATTTTGCCTCTTCTCCCGTCCCGCAGGGAAAAAAACTTATTTGTATTGCTGTTATTAAAGAGATTCATGTTTGTTTCTTTCCCTGGCTATTCTGACACACTGGTAGGGCTACCGGGGACATCTAAAACGCTTAGGCTACCGACTTCAAGTACTTTTTTCACGTAATCGCCGTATGCAGCCAGAGGAGGGAGCACCGCGCCACTCATTACAACCATAGATTACAACACACAGACTAATCCAGCGCGTTGTGCCGTAGACAGGCCGTTAGAAGTACAGAACGGATTTGCATCGGGCGAGGGAAGAGGGAGGGCACTGCGGGGCAGCCCAAACAACGGGAAAAAGGCGAGTGGACGGAAGAAAACTGGACAGGTTTTCCCGAAACCCCCTCTCGAAATCCCCCTGCAAAACAAGTTAAGATGTCCAATGAATGGAGTTGCACTTTACCTTATTGGAATACCTCCGTATCCTGAAAACGAAGTAAGTGCAAGACTTTTTTCCTCACTAAAGCAAAGCGCGCTGAACATCCCGATCCCGCAGTGCTTTTTTTTAGCCGCCCATTCCCGCCCGCAGCAAAGTTCAAACCGCCCGCTCCCGCGAGATTTGAGTTGGGTCCCGCGGGACCCGGCGGGTCCCAATCCCAATGCAGCCCTCTACACTGTGATATCACTGTGATGGTGTTGAGAAACAGGATATAGACCAATATTTAAAACTTCTCCTCTCATTTTGAATTCTCATTGAGCACATATTACTCACACTGTTAGTATCACACTATGAGAATATGAGTATGATCTCACTATGCAAATAGCTGTCATTATCATGAACGTTTACTTTCTAATTCATTATTGTGCATTAATATAATCTCTGATTTTTGCCTAGCTTGTCAGTGAACTACGGCTCTGTGTAGTAAATGTTGCTACATCTGAAAGCACATGATGGAGATTTACTGCTGATTACAGAACCGGCTTTACTGACAAAATGTGGATTGGAAACCTAACCACATACTGTATGTCCAAAATACTAGGGTGAAAAAAGGATATGGCTTATACACTGGAGCTCCGGATGGCCCAACGAACTTCCATGACCATCCAGGAACTGTCAGTTAATAATAATGATCATTTGCACTGGATCAAAACCTGATCAAAACAAAACTTTATTTTTAGAGAGCAGTTTATTAATTGGAACAGAAGCAAAGATATGCAATATGTTAACAGTCATAGTAATTAATACTGTGTTATGTTCAATTTGATTTTTAATGATCAGCTATTTGTTGCTTGAACAGAATGAAAAAAAATGTGTTAAGTAAATTGTAACTGGAACTGGACGCTCAGGATGAGCAGGCTGGAACTGGGCATTCAGGAGGAGCGGGCTTTGGAGGGTGCTCTGGAGAAGCGGGCACTGGAGGGCTGGACGGGACCAGTGGCGACGAAGGAGAGTTTACATATGAAAAGCATTAAATCAAACAGTGAGTACTTTGACACCTGTTTCGGAATGCAGCTCGGTGCACGCCAGTGATCTTTATTAATCATTAGTGGAGTATTTTTGACCATATGGCTAGACGAATCTGCTCCAGCAGACAGTCTTTGTTGTTTGAGATGTTTTCACCAGCAACATCCAGAAGTTTAGTGATCTTCTTATGGCTGTAGGGACCTTGAAAGGTGCGATAATCGTATTTCCAGGCCTCAACTTTATCTGAAGAAACAGTAACACAAATTAGAACGCAGTTTCAGTTTTATACAGTACTACTGTAAGATTTTAACTCGCCTCCACAGTTGACCACGTTAAAGAGGGGCATGTGTATCACGGTTGGAGCATTTTGGCATTTGAACACATAGACGTCCTTCGGATTATTTGCTTCTTCACTAGGAATGTTGACTTCAGGGAAAGGGATGTTTAATTTCCCGCACATCGCAGCAGCTTCCTTTACTGTCTGCAGTGGAAAAGCAACACAATGTTTGATTAAAGGGTTAGAAAGGCATTAAGTTTAAATTGAAATTGAAATTGTTATTCACTGAAATCGTTAGAATGAGAAACCCCCACATAAATGGGAATGGTAACTGATGACTGTCTCTATAAAAACATATAGTACATATTTCTTGTGTTACTACTAGTAGTTATACTTCAACTTAAAAATGAATGAACATCTGAAAGAATGTTGAAAGATATAGTAAAACTTACTGAAGTGTATCACATCTCGTTTAATTTCTAATCATGTGACGTAGCATTACAATTACTTCAAGTAAGTAATTCAGCTTGTTTGATCACATGAAAAATGAATTGTAGAGAGGAGCGTTTGATTAAATATACACTCCATATTAGCCTATACATCCATTATATTTTATGTAACCTGCTAGTTAATTATTGCTTAATTTACTTAATTAAATTAAATGCATGTTTAAATAAATCTGTCATGAAAACAAGTTATGACAGCCACTGTGTAAATTATTATATAGTTTGTTCTGTTGTTAATTGAAACCTTTAGTGTTATAGTAAGTAATAAGACACAACATATTTTTTTGCAACATTGCAGCCTGTTTATTATCAAAATAAAATAGAGAAACATATAGAAAGTTACACTGCTCCATTGTATCTGTTGCGTTCAGTGTGAGCACCGCCTCACTGTGCTGATATAAGCGATGCAGGATGATGTTTTATGTTGATGGCAGTAAAGTACAATAAAGACTATTACATAATGCATACTATTTTAGCATCCTGATATGTCGCGAATATGGAAGCATTTGGATTCGTGCTGAATTTGAGAGGTAGATATCACCTTAAATTAATTTGATTTGGATTTAAGTTTTGCTAGCCTAAACGCATTGATAGCCTTAACTCCAGATGATTTGTTGTGGAGAGAAGGAAACTAATAACAGTGTTTCTAAACATGTAGCAGTTTTATACGAGTTGCATTTTTTTAATCAATGCATCAAACATTTTTAAATAGATTAAAAAAATACTTTAATGTCTTTAAAGAGTTAACAGATTTTTATTTTGTTTAGTAGCCTACATTTGGCCAAAATATAGAAAAGATGATGCTCTGACTAAAGCGGAGTTTCTTTTTCTTTTTGAATACAGATAATGCTGCACTTTAAAATGATTATTATTAGCATATATATATATATATGTATATATATATATATATATATATATATATATATATATATATACATACATACATACAGTGAGGTCAATAAGTATTTGATCACCCTGTGATTTTGCAAGTTCTCTTAGAAATCATGGAGGGGTCTACAATTTTCAGCATAGGTGCATTTCCACTGTGAGAGACAGAATCTAAAAATAAAAATCCGGAAATCACATTGTATGATTTTTTTTAACAATTTATTTGTGAATAACTGTGCAAAATAAGTATTTGATCACTTGCTTATCAGCCAGATTTCTGACCCTCAAAGACCTGTTATTTTGCTTTTAAATAGTCCAGCTACACTTTTAGTAGCACCTGTTTGAGGTCGTTAGCTGTCATAAAGACACCT
>NC_133362.1:58082933-58155798 GCF_049309525.1 Garra rufa
TAAATGCATCAGGTGCGTGATTTCACGTTGAGCCGTATATACCACACAGCCGTTGTTTACCGACGAGCTGCGCAAATCAATGTTCATTATCAGTGTGAATGTGCGCAGCTCGTCAGTGAACAACGGCTGTGTGTAGTATATACGGCTCAACGTGAAATCACGCACCTGATGGCATTTACCGCTGATTACAGAACCGGCTTTACTGACAAAACGCGCAAGTGATCGGCCGATACGTATCGGTGCATCCCCTACTATATATATACAGCGGGTACCTAATTGACCTGATACTATGTACTGGTACTGCATTAAAGCTAGTATAGTTTTTAGAATTTAAGCATAAACTTGGAAGCCAAGTACTGGTACTTTGGACAACCCTACCTTGAAAGGATCGCCGTCACTAAAATCCAGTGAAATTATGAGGTCAATGTCTCTGTCTTCTCTCAGCACTGAGAAGTAGGGAGAGTTCAGCAACAGCCCGGCGTCTATATAGTCTCTCGTCTCACTTTCCAGAAGAGTAGAGGGCACTGTTTTTTCTGACAGATCACAGCATTATTATATTATTTACAATAAATTTCCAGTTAGCACCTGTCCATTTGATTTCTGTTCTCACCTGTCATGTTATGCAGAAAGTCATACTTCCTGCCCCAGATCCACAGACCCATACACTTGACAATGCTGAAGCAAATATCTGTACAAAAAATACACAGTGGTTCTTAAATTCAGTAAACAGTTCTTAAGTTCTGATATTGTCTAATATTTGTATATTATTTTATTATTACCATCATCCCATTGACTATATGGTATTTTTTTTTTTAGAAATGTTTTCATTATGGTTTCTTGAACTTTAAAGTGCATAATTGGTTGTCTGAAGAAAAAGGTTCTTCTGTCGCATCAGTCTGTTAAAACCTGTTTTGGTGCTAATTTATAAGCTTCATGGAATCTTAGAATATTTAATCTGACTATAAAATCAAAAACTAAGGACATTAGTAGGGGTGTAACGATATGCCTAGGTCACGATACGGTACGTATTCCGATATTGGGTTCATGGTACAATACGTATCAAGATATTTTGGACAAAAATTAAAACATGAAACTGAAAATCAAACAACAGATTTATATATATATATATATATATATATATATATATATATATATATATATAAAATTTTCTTAGTTGTGCATACAAGGTCACATTTTAAGCTTAAAATTAAAATTAACAACTGAAAAGGTCTGTCTGTCACTGAAAAATTTGTTAAATTTAACATGATAGTGATAAAATTGTCAAGATGTCAAATCCTTTAAACCTGCTTGCGATGCAAGATTATATGTGTGTGCGAAACAGAGTCCTACCCGAAGGGTGACCTGCAAAAATTGACGAAACGGGTCGAACAATATTTATCTGTCGGGTGTTTGCTCTTTGGACTCAATCCGGAACACGCTCTCAAACGGTCCCGTGCTTGTGTTCACATTCTGTCTGAAGACCGTTTAAAAGCCCTTTCACATGGGACGCGGCAAGCGGTGGAATTGCTGCGCGGCTGCCGCAGTCGAGCTGGTGTTCGCAACGCGGTCTCGGGGGAAACGTAGTTGCAAAGAACAAGGTCTCATTTTACTTTAGAAAACAAAATAAATGAAACGTAATGAAAATACTATATGTGTTATTTGATATTTATCATTTTATGGCACAATGACTAGCGTAGTTTTCATACCAGACCCAGTTTACTATGACATTTTACACATAATCGTATTTTTACCTGGCAAACTAAGTCGCGGGCTCTTTATTTACAGCCTTTCTCCGTATTTTATGGATCATACAGCTCCATTATAGCCTATTTTGAATTATCTTGATCATGTTTTCAGCACTGCAACATGTGCTCAGTGAAATGTTCTTTTGGTGCTTAAATCGTGGCTGCTGCTTATAAAACGAATAATAATTATTGTTTTTTTTTTATCTTCAGAGGTGTCTGTCGCGAAGAGCCGTAAAAGCTTTAAGAAATGTTTGTTCCAATGTGTGACTCGAAAAGTGAGTGAGTCTGAAGCACGAAACTTTTCATTTCCCACTCCGTGGTAATAACATGACCGTGACTGTAATAGTGTTTTGTCTGGTAATTTTTTTTATTATTATTATTATTATTTTTTACCGTTGTACTGTCGCGTGACTGTAAAGCCAAAATGCTGCCAGACGTCGGACGTAAAGACTGGGTATCTTCAATTTCAGTTTCAGCCAAACTCATTTGCTCTACTAATATTCAGTTCAAACGATTTCTGCATCTGCAATGAAAACAGTGCTGTTGCAGAGTAGGAGACATCGTCAGCTCAACCAACAGGATTAGACTGTTGTCATATCGTAAATGTATCGTCATCACTCTACGATACATATCGTAAAATTTTTGCATCGCAAAATATCGTACTACGAATTAATGTTACACCCTTAGACATTAGACACATTGTAAGGACAGCTCAACCTACCCAAAGGCCAGAAACCAGCACAATGACTCAAACTGTTACAAATATCCACAGTGTATTGTTTCATATACTGCTTTGCAGCTTCTTTCTCAGTGAGATTCAGCTTTTTCTTTTGAAAAAGCATATTTTTGTCTCCAGCAAGCTCTGTAAAAAATAAATAAATAAGTGCTTGAATTCTTTTTATTTGATGAACAAGGTAAAACTTATCTGATGAGGTAAAAGTTAATATAAAAAATAACCCTTGGTGTTTTGAATAGACACTCTTTTTTATCAAAAAGTACTTTGGATAATGTTTAACTTTTTGTATGTGTATTATTCAGTTGCATCCAGAGAAGTTTTTACTGAAGACAAAAAATGAAATAAAATAAATAAATAACTTACTGTTCAGCATTGTTCTGATGGATTTATCAAGAGCAGATGGATCTTTGCCATTCAAAATGGAGAGATTCATGTCCACAAGATCCATGAGCACCTGGTAACATTCGTTTGGTGGGGTGTTTGAATCTTCTGAAGACAACACACATTGAACAAACATGAACACAGCATAATTTATGACATCCATATATCCAGTTATTTCCCACAACCACACGCAAACGTTGTCAAGATCGATTTTTGTAATGATTGATAATAAGGTCACATTAGTTAATGCATTTTTGTTTACAATATTTATTAATCTTTGCTATGTTAATATATTATTTTAGCAATGCTATGTGATATATACATAAAAAAATTATATATATATATATATATAAGAATATTATATATAGATATATGAAGATTGCTAAATAAAAGCAATGACAGATGCTTTACCTTTCCTCAAATCCTCAAACATTTCCATCTCCATTGTAGATTTTAAATGTTTAAAGAACTCTAGGGGAAAGTCAAATGGAAATAAAGTTCAAATTGAAATTAAATGACTGTCAGCTTAAGGCAGAACCGAATCTTCAGAAGAAATGCAGTCCCACCTTTTATTTTTTCCCACAGGAATTTCATAATCTCCTCTCGATCAGCTAAAGCACTGCCACACAGAGCTGCATTCATATTTAAAAGTGTTAAAATTAATCATTTATTTTTCTTTCTTTTTTTTGTAAAATGTGTAATACAAACATGCATAATTAATTGTCATTAAATCGCTTACTGTTAAGCAAAAAAAAAACAAAAAAAAACCTTTCTTTAAATCAATGTAATGAAAAGGTTTATTTTGAAAAACAGCACATCAAATGATGAAGTTGCTTTTTATTTTTGTATTATTAGTATTATTATTTTTAGTTTCAGGATCAGCATTCAAGAGTCTAATGTTCTGTTTTAACTTATTTTCTAATGCAAGTCAATGTACAATTCATCTCTATTTGTCACCTTGCAGGTACAGCATGTCAATTTCAGGCTGGTGCTTGATCTTATAGCCATTTTCAAACTGGCTGCCAAAGTTATAAGCATCCACAAAAGCCCCAGTGTTGGAATAACCTGCTTCAAATGGTGTCAACTCGAACCAGGGATCTGCAGGCAGAAACACGACCATTGAACAGTGGACACAAACATATTAACTTTTAGCCTTTCTGTCTCTCATCACACATACAAACACAGACCTTCCTTTTTACTCTGTTTGCACTGCTTGTCAATTGCTGTGTAGATGGGAAATGGGTCTTTATCATGCCGGTTTTGCTGATCTGTGAGTGGGTGTTCATCTATCTGAAGAAAGAAAGAAACTATACTGTATATGTATATACATATACATATACACACACACACACACACACACACACACACACACATATATATATATACACACACACACACACACACACACACACACACACACACACACACACACTGTATATTGGTTTTGTATTGATTTGTGACATTTGATAGTCATTTGTGTTCCACATAAACAGTTTAAGAAATCATACAAATAAACAGATAATGGCACAGATTGATCTTTGGTTGACCAAACAACCCACCAACATATAGAGCTTGAATACTGAAGCTATTTTTTATATGTTCCACTCCAGAATGTAAAAAAAAAAAAAAAAACGACAGAAAAACAAATGTTTTCTCATTTTTCTACCTTCAAAATTAAATCACCAAATTAATAAACAAATTAAGTGAACAGAGGAACCTAGACAAGTATCTTACCTGACCCTGATATTAAAATGAAAAAGGCTTCACAGTTTGGTCTTCAAGCGGGTTATGTATAAATTTATAATTTTATGTATGTATTAATTTTTGCAATTTTTTCATCAGATACTATCCATTTTGAAATGAAATGAAAGCATGCAAAAACTTGGTGTGCAGTTTTTCGGTAACGCAGGCCAGTCAAAAAAAAAAATGTTAGTAATACAATATCGTCAATCACAGACATTCGCATTTGGACAGCATTAGATTTCTTAGGACCTGGAGAGTTTCTCTGTTCTTCAGGATACATGCTATTATTAAAACTCATATCAGTACTAAAAATGTAGCAATTCTTAAGACTGAATGTGAGCACATCATTAAGATCAAACATCATTCAGGGTTGAAGTAGATACAGACCTCTTTCACATATGATGTGACGACCAACACTGCCCAGACATCAGTCAAGCTAAATATATCTTTCCCATAGTAATATTTCTTCAGTTTGGCAAACGCATCTCTCCGGGTCACTGCAGGACCGATGAGTCTATGGATGATCGTGTCTTTCACAACCTCCAGTTGGGTGGACCAGTCTGGCTCCTGATATAAAGAGGCCATGCACCTTCAGAGGAAACACATACTGCATTCATTTTTGGCATGCAACCAATCTCTCTCTCTCTCTCTCTCTCTCTCTCTCTGTCTCTCTCTCTCTCTCTCTCTCTCTCTCTCTCTCTCTCTCTCTCTCTGTGTGTGTGTGTGTGTGTTGCCTTTCTGGATTCATACCAGGTGGATCCAGAGACTCCGCTCAGATAAAGGATGCAGTCTAGAAGGCCTGCTTTCTGAAGTTGATCCAGGCTTCCAAGCAAACCCACCATGGCTCTTTGTCCTCCTCCAGAGCCCAGTAATGCAATGTTCGGGACCTCACCCTTGAAACAAACATAGTTTGATCAAGCACACATTTGATCTATTAGATAGCATGCAGATATATGAGGTATAAGTTTTACCTGATTGCAGCATATCTTAAGTTTCTTCAAGCTTTGATGAATATGATTTCTCCTTTTGGCTACAAACTCCAGCTCATTCTTGTTCAGACAGTGTTTGATTCTCACCTCAGCACTGCAGAGACATATAGACCAGTGAAGACACAGAAATAAAATTCTGCCATCATTTATTTAACCTAAAGTCGTTTCAAATCTGTATGTATCTGCTAAAAACAGAAGATGATTTTGAAGAATGTGGGTAACAGCTGAGGGAAGCCATTAAATTCCATGGAACCCCCCCCCCCCATACTCTGGAAGTCAGCACCGTAAACTGTAAATTCATACGCATTTGGAACGACTTCAGGAAGAGTAAATTATGACAATTTTAATTTTAAGCTCAACTAACCCTTCAAGTTCATTTTGAACAGTTATTCAGGGAACAGTTACTTGTACATTATAGAGTTCACAACTTCAATCATAGGAATCTGAGTAGAATTACCTTTCCATGTGTTTGGATGCACTCATCTGTAGACAAGAGTCAACCATAAAGTTAAATCTTTTGATCAACTTTGCACTTCATTTGATTAATTCGATTTGATTAACGTTTTGCACATTCTGCACATTACAGAACTGTAAACTTTAAACTGTGACTGTAATCTTGCACATATATATACATCTGCACATTGTCTTGCCCATGACTGCACATTCCATTTTCTTGTAAATTTATTATATTCTATTCCTATTTTGTTTCTACTATTTTATTGTTATTTTATTATTCGTACATAATGTAAATTTCTTTTAAAAGTCAACTAAAGTTATTCAATATTTCTCTATATATCTAATTTGTAAAATTATCTTATTTCTCTTTCTATACTGGAACTTCCTTTCTCTAAATGTTATAGGTTATCAGCAGTCGTATAAGCATTTCACTTCATATCATACTGTGTATGACTGTGTATGTGACAAAATTTGAATTAGAATTTAATATTACAGTCATACCTCAAATATCAAATATCAAGCAATTTTAAAAAAATGTACCGTAAGTTCCTACCGTTGCAAGTTATATTCTTACAAGTTTGCAGGTCTGCATTCATTCATATGGCGGATGTCACATTATATAAAGTCATTAATCCTATTTGCCTAATAACGAGCCTAAATAACAATAAATAATCAACCTAACTGCCCTGTTGTAAACACTTTAAGACATACTCACTGTGTGTAGTCTTGAAAAATGCTGAGATGTAACCAATACCAGCACATCAGTCATTGTCTCCCGGACAGGAGCTCTTTTATAGGGCACTGAAACGAAAGTCTAGATTTCAGTGTGATTTCATATGAATTCCTGCATGAAAAAAGTTGATTGACAGTCAGCATGTTGCAATTTTTCATTAGAAATACTAATGCTGTGGAACCTGAAGGTGACATTCTTCATTGCTAAGCATTGCGTAATCAGTGACACAACCCCCAACATTGGACAGACGTTGCATTTTGGTTAAAAATGAGAGTCAGGTTGATTTTAGAACCCAGTGTCAAATTGACACCAATCTCCAACATTGGATAGACATTGCATTTTGGTTGAAAATAAAAATCGGGTTGACATCAGAACCAAATGTCAGATTGACTTCAGAAACCAATGTCGAACTGACATCAATCTCCAACACTGGACAGATGTTGCATTTTGGTAGAAAATGAAAAATGCAATGTCTGTCCAATGTTAGAGGCAACCTCCAATGGTGGAAAAACATTACATTTTGGTTGAAACTGGCCATTAACATAGTTGTCATCGACCTGTGAATGCAAAAGAAATAGGAGTTAAATGTCCAAATAATTTAATCATGCCTTACACATTATGAACCACTGATTTTAGTTTGTGTTGGGTTCATCATCATATCTAATGCAGATGTCACACTGGTTCTACTGTGGTGCTAGATGGAAGATCATGGACCTACCCCAAATGCTAGGTTTTTATCTTCTGGAAACACAACAGATATCATGCCATTTCAAAACCTTCCTGGTGTTGATGCTAAAAGGCAGTGAGGATGTAAACACGTAGAAAAATCTCTAAACATTTATTTTGGGTCAAAACCGTATACTTCCTTACTATGTATAGTAGGCAAAAAGCAGTATGGGAGCGAATAAGTATGTCTGAATCCTTAGTATTCATAAAAGAGTAGGCGAGAATTGAGACAGGCGAGTGCACTAATTCTCATGAGATTCGGCCGTACATATACTTGATTTGGGTTCGAATATGACCACTTGTCTCCTATATAGTATGAATAAAAAGAGTATGTTAAGAAAGAAGTACATTCGAAATCTAAAAGAGTAGGCGAGAAATCCCTGGATGTCCTACTGCTTCAGGCCAGATTTTGGAGTGTTCGTCCGATGGACACTTTTCTATCCCAAGAGACTTCCAAACACGGATCTGATCTTATCATCATTCAGTCTGTATGGAATGACATGAAGAAACAGAACAAAAACTGTGACAGACCAAATCCAGAAGAGCGTCTCCAAGACACTTCAAGAATCCACCTGTAAAGCTATAGTAGCCTACTGTTAAAAGGCAGTTATGTAACAATTCTGTAAAATGAGGATGCTGTCAAAAATAATGTCTTAAAAAAATCTTTATCAATTGACTTCTATTAACTATATTAAATTAACATTTGGTATGACCATCCTTTGCATTCAAAGCAGCTTTTGCCCTAGGTGCACTTGCGCATCGTTTTTTTTTTTTTTTTTTTAAGGAAAGGAAATACGTGACGTGTGGCCCAGTATGGTGACCCATGCTCGGAATTTGTGCTCTGCATTTAACCCATCCAAGTGCACGGACACACACAGTAGTGACCACACACACCCGGAGCAGTGGGCAGCCAATGCTGCGGTGCCTAGGGAGCAGTTGGGGGTTCGGTGCCTTGCTCAAGGGTCTCACCTCAGTCGTCAGACCCTTGCTCAGATGTCTCACCTCAGTCATGGTACTGAGGGTGGAGAGAGCCCTGGTTATTCACTCCATGGCTAGATAGACGTTTAAGAATACATCGCTTGTCTAACCAGAGAAAATGTATTTCTTATGTTCATTTCTTATAATATATTTTACCTAGCTGACAAGGATCACTCGGTTGCTTTGTGTCAAACTCAAATGCAGTTGCACCGCAGGTTTTTGACCAGCGAATGTGTGAAATTTGTCCATCATTAAAACGACGACATCACATTACGTCAACATCACACCGGTGTGGTGATGCATTATATGAACCTTTATAGACATACTAGTGTTTACAGATCTGGCCATTAAAAATGCGTCTATTTTCACGCGGCAGCCTGCAATTCGGCACGCGTGGAACAACATTCTGTAGCCAAACACCATGGCCAGCTCTAGGGGGCGTTGGTCACAAATACCAGTACAATAGTTCAATGATTCCTCTTTCCTGAAATTATGGTTCAAACCAATAGCAAAAAGATAGCCTATTCATAAGCAGGTGCAGTTGTATTGTTATTTTGTTTTCTTTCTTTGTTTTCCTGACGAACATTTATTAGACTGCATCGGAAATAGAAATGTTAATTTCGGTTATTTTATTTTTCCAACCGACAACTGACGTAAACCGCTAAATTCGTTTTCAGGGATTAATTATACACAAGCAAGAAGCAGCATAAACATCAGAACCTCACGCGCAGAGCTTATGCACAGAGAAAAACCCAATAAACCTATATATAATAATAAATAAAATAGGCCCATATAAGAAATATATGTTTTTCTTTTCTGAATGAATAATAATTTAACAAATTAATAAGTAGCAAGCCTGTATGCAGAATTTTAGGCAATTTCTGTGATGCGCCCTTAAACCAGTATCTTGTTTCCATTTTTTTTTTTTTTTACAAATAGCCTACACATCTGTTTTTTTTATTGTGATTGTACACAAATAACAGAAATATGTAAAGTTTTGAGCAATGCCGTACTCTTGAACGAGTATTGTAAGCTGTATCCACTTTATTAAGGGGAAAAAAATCAAGTGATCCTGACGCGCAGCGGGCAGTTAAATAACTCGACAACTTTCACCTTCAAAATAAAATACATTATATATTTCAGCGTTTTAAAGCAACATCAAATTAAGATATGCATGTTTAAGAGGTAGTTTGCCTTTTTCTTTTTCTAAGATACACAATTTTAGATACACTGACAATTAATTTGAGTAGAGACAAATAGAAATGGGGAGGATAAATATAAACTACAGTATTTTTGCGATTTTGGTGCTTAGAAATGTATTCTAAGCGGGCAACGGGCGAATAATATAGTTAATATAGCGCGGAGCGGGTGGATGCGGAATAAAACCTTGTGGAAGCGGGACTGGAAAAGCACTTTGTTCCTATAGACTATTTAGATACTTCATCATCAAGCAAAAATTTATTCATAAGCAGGAGCAGTTTTATTATTATTTTCTTTTCTTTTTTTCCTGATGAACTTTTATTAGACTGCATTGAAAATAGAAATGTTAATTTCTGTTTTTTTTTCCAAATGACAACCGACGCGTTTAGTTATTATTAACGACAAGATTGTGTTAAATTACATTTAAATTTAAATTGAACCGTGGCTGTGACACATTAATAACAGCTAAATTCGTTTTGAGGGGTTAATTGTACACAAGCAAAAAGCAGCAGAAACATCAGAACATCACGCGCAGAGCTTATGCACAGAGAAAACCCCAAAAAAGCTGTATGTAAAATAAATAAAAATGCCCATATGAGAAATATAATTTTCTTAATGAATAATAATTTAACAAAACGAAATAAAATAAAATTAATAAGTAGCAAGCCTATATGCAGAATTGTAGGCAATTTCTGTGATGCGCCCTTAAACCAGCATCTTGTTTCCATTTTTTTTTTACAAATAGCCTACACATCTGTTTTTTCATTGTGATTGTACACAAATAACAGAAATATGTAAAATAGCATAGTTTTGAGCAATCCCGTACTCTTGAAGGAGTATTGTAAGCTCCCAGCAAACACAGTACGTTGTGAGGACGTCGCCAGTTGGTCGTCATTTGGTCAGCGTGACATTACTTTATGACAACGTCGTGAGGACGTTGTGGTAACGTTCCATATTTTTGAATTTTGGCTAACGTCCCAGAAACGTCGTGGGCACGTCCTTAAAAGACGTCGCTGGTTAGTCGCGTGGGAAATGTTATAGCTGTAAGGGTGGCTTCCAACAGTGGTTCAGGCTGTAGGACTGCCGAAGGACTAAAGAAATGTTATCAGCACGATGGTATAAATCTGTACATTTGTAGTCTAATACCACCCACTGCCACTTATACCAACGACGGAAATAAGCGCAGTTATAATAGCTAAATATGTGGGAGAGCGTTGCTATTGAGTGACTATATTGTATTGCAATAAGTAGCACATCAATGTTAATGTTAAATCAAGACTAGTTAGCACATCATTTATCATTAAAATTGGTTTAATAACAATGTTTTGTTATGGTTACACTTAAATTGGTTACACAATAGATGAAGGGTGGTAAAAATAGACAGTTAATTGTACCCAACATGTATATGTATGTGAAATGTTACCTGAGAGATAGAGAGAGAGAGAGAGAGAATGGGGGGGGGGTAGAGAGAGAAAGAGACGAGAGCCCCAAGAAGAGAGCTCCAGCAAAGAAAGAGAGAGCCAGGTAAAGAGAAGGGGGCAGAGCAACAGTTACAATCTCCTTTTATACTTTCCTTGACCATGTGACTAAAACCCAAATGTGAGACATTCAAACTGACCAATCAGCAAATTACAGCTTCACCCTCTGTAAAGGTGTTACAATCAGCAGACCCCCGATGTATGCACATTTTGGCCTACAGGCCTTGATCACTATCAGCTCCTCTGTGTCCTCAGGAGTGCCAAATGGCCCTTTTGTTCCTGAAGTAGTGTTTGGGGCAGGAAAGCAGAAGTCTTTGATAATTTTCAACCTTACAGACGCCCCTTGGCACCGTTGGCCACACCTAAAAGAGGCAAAAGGTGACATAGTCCATAGAAACATGCTTTCTGTTGTGTGCAGATGTCATCTTCAGACTTCTAGTCCAGGCTTGTTGCAATTGCAGTCGGTCAGTCTTTGTTTTCCCTTCAGCTTTGTGTGAGAGAACTTCATCGAATGGTATTGCACCTTTCTTTGATATGCAGATTGTCCATTAAATACTTCACAACTCCACACGAGCAGGAACTGAAGACTGTAGAACACCCTTGTTTCTCTTTCTGAGGCAGGACACAGGAGGTGAATGCGTGCAGCAGGGACCCTGTAATTCCAAAAGATCATATGGCACAACAAACAGCAAAGATATACATGGCATTTGTCACTGATGTGGTCAGATAGAATTTGTCTCTGGCAAAAAGCCCTTAAATTTATGTATTTAAAAAGACGGTCAAGGTAAGAACAAAATAGATAAGTTGAAAAAGCTCTTACACTGTTTTGGAAACATTCAAATAAATTGCATTATAACAACATCAACAACTAGATAAAAAGTTTGTTAGCAAACTTTAAGTTGGCTTGAGAAAGCCTAGCCAGTAAGTTTTAAGTAGTTTTAAAAGCTTTTAGTTTAAAGAAAGTTTAAAGGTTTTCAGTTTGAAATAGTTTTAGTTTGATTGATAAAGTTTGAAGATAGATAGGCTAGATAGATATAAATAGTTTGAAAATAGAAAGATTTATAGATATAAATAGTTAGAAGATATAGTTTGAATGTGAATAGATAGATATGAGGTTACTAGGGTACCCAGGGTGGTAGCATGATTAGCTAGTTGCTAGCATGATTTTAGTAAGACTAGCAAGTCGCTAGCATGATTTTAGCACGACTAGCAAGTCGCTAGCATGATTTTAACATTATTTTAGCATGACTAGCAAGTTGCTAGCATGATTTTAGCATTATTTTAACATGACTAGCAAGTCGCTAGTATTATTTTAGCTTGACTAGCAAGTCGCTAGCATGATTTTAGCAGGACTAGCAAGTCACAAGCATGATTTTAGCATGACTAGCAATTTGCTAGCATGATTTTAGAATGACTAGCAAGTCGCTAGCATGATTATAACATGACTAGCAAGTCGCTAGTATGATTTTTAGCATTACTAGCAAGTCGCTAGCATGATTTTAGCATTACTAGCAAGTCGCTAACATGATTTTACCATGACTAGCAAGTCGCAAGCATGATTTTAGCACGACTAGCAAGTCGGTAGCATGATTTTAACATTATTATAGCATGACTAGCAAGTCGCTATCATTATTTTAGCATGACTAGCAAGTTGCTAGCATGATTTTAGCACGACTACCAAGTCGCTAACATGATTTTAGCACGACTAGCAAGTCGCTAGCATGATTTTAGCATGACTAGCAAGTCGCTAGCATGATTTTAGCATTATTTTACCATGACTAGCAAGTCGCTAGCATGATTTTAGCATTTTTTTAGCATGACTAGCAAGTCGTTAGCATGACTCTAGCATTACTAGCAAGTCGCTAGCATGATTTTAGCAAAACTAGCAAGTCGCTAGCATTATTGTAGTATGACTAGCAAGTCGCTAGCATGATTTTAGCATTACTAGCAAGTCGCTAGCATGATTTTAACATTACTAACAAGTCGCTAGCATGTTTTTAGCACGACTAGCAAGTCGCTAGCATGATTTTAGCACGACTAGCAAGTAGCTATCATTATTTTAGCATGACTAGCAAGTCACTAGCATGATTCTAGCATGACTAGCAAGTCGCTAGCATGATTTTAACATGACTAGCAAGTCGCTAGCATGGTTTAAGCAAGACTAGCAAGTCGTTAACATGATTGTAGTATGACTAGCAAGTCACTAGCATAATTTTAGCACAACTAGCAAGTCGCTAGCATGATTTTAACATGACTAGCAAGTCGCTAGCATGGTTTAAGCAAGACTAGCAAGTCGTTAACATGATTGTAGTATGACTAGCAAGTCACTAGCATAATTTTAGCACAACTAGCAAGTCGCTAGCATGATTTTAGCATGACTAGCATGGTTTTAGCAAGACTAGCAAGTCGTTAGCATGATTTTTAGCATGACTAGCAAGTCACTAGCATGATTTTAGCATGACAAGCAAGTCGCTAGCATGATTTTAGCACGACTAGCAGGTCGCTAGCATGATTTTAACATTATTTTAGCATGACTAGCAAGTTGCTAGCATGATTTTAGCATTATTTTAACATGACTAGCAAGTCGCTAGTATTATTTTAGCTTGACTAGCAAGTCGCTAGCATGATTTTAGCAAAACTAGCAAGTCACTAGCATAATTTTAGCAAGACTAGCAAGTCACTAGCATGATTTTACCAAGACTAGCAAGTCGTTAGCATGATTGTAGTATGACTAGCAAGTCGCTAGCATGATTTTAGCATGACTAGCAAGTCGCTAACATGATTTTAGCACGACTAGCATGTCGCTAGCATGATTTTAGCACGACTAGCAAGTCGCTAGCATGATTTTAGCATTATTTTAGCATAACTAGCAAGTTGCTAGCATGATTTTAGCATTATTTTAACATGACTAGCAAGTCGCTAGCATTATTTTAGCATGACCAGCAAATCGCTAGCATGATTTTAGCAAGACTAGCAAGTCGCTAGCATGATTTTAGCAAGACTAGCAAGTCGTTAGCATGATTTTTAACATGACTAGCAAGTCGCTAGCATGATTTTTAAGATGACTAGCAAGTCACTAGCATGATTTTACTAAGACTAGCAAGTCGTTAGCATGATTGTAGTATGACTAGCAAGTCGCTAGCATGATTTTAGCACGACTAGCATGTCGCTAGCATGATTTTAGCACGACTAGCAAGTCGCTAGCATGATTTTAGCATTATTTTAGCATGACTAGCAAGTTGCTAGCATGATTTTAGCATTATTTTAACATGACTAGCAAGTCGCTAGCATTATTTTAGCATGACTAGCAAATCGCTAGCATGATTTTAGCAAGACTAGCAAGTCGCTAGCATGATTTTACCAAGACTAGCAAGTCGTTAGCATGATTTTTAGCATGACTAGCAAGTCGCTAGCATGATTTTAGCAAGACTAGCAAGTCGTTAGCATGATTTTTAACATGACTAGCAAGTCGCTAGCATGATTTTAGCACGACTAGCAAAAGGCGCTAGCATGATTTTAACAAGACTAGCAAGTCGTTAGCATGATTTTTAGCATGACTAGCAAGTCGCTAGCATGATTTTAGCAAGACTAGCAAGTCGCTAGCATGATTTTAGCAAGACTAGCAAGTCGTTAGCATGATTTTTAACATGACTAGCAAGTCGCTAGCATGATTTTAGCACAACTAGCAAGTCGCTAGCATGATTTTAGCATTACTAGCAAGTCGCTAGCATGATTTTAACACGACTAGCAAGTCGCTAGCATGATTTTAGCACGACTAGCAAGTCGCTAGCATGATTTTAGCATTATTTAGCATTACTAGCAAGTCGCTAGCATGATTTTAGCATGACTAGCGAGTCGCTAGCATGATTTTAGCATTACTAGCAAGTCGCTAGCATGATTTTAGCATTACTAGCAAGTCGCTAGCATTATTTTAGCATGACTAGCAAGTCGCTAGCATGATTTTAGCTGATAGATAGATAGATAGATAAGGTTTGAAGATAGATAGATAGATAAGGTTTGAAGATAGATAGATAGATAGATAGATAAGGTTTGAAGATAGATAGATAGATAGATAGATAGATAGATAGATAGATAGATAGATAGATAGATAGATAGATAGATAGATAGATAAGGTTTGAAGATAGATAGATAGATAGATAGATAGATAGATAAGGTTTGAAGATAGATAGATAGATAGATAGATAGATAGATAGATAGATAGATAGATAGATAGATAGATAGATAAGGTTTGAATATAGATAGATAGATAGATAGATAGATAGATAGATAGATAGATAGATAGATAGATAGATAGATAAGGTTTGAAGATAGATAGATAGATAGATAGATAGATAGATAGATAGATAGATAGATAAATAGATAGATAGATAGATAAGGTTTGAATATAGATAGATAGATAGATAGATAGATAGATAGATAGATAGATAGATAGATAGATAGATAGATAGATAGATAGATAGATAGATAAGGTTTGAAGATAGATAGATAGATAGATAGATAGATAGATAGATTGATTGATAGATAGATAAGGTTTGAAGATAGATAGATAGATAGATAGATAGATAGATAGATAGATAGATAGATAGATAGATAGATAGATAGATAGATAAGGTTTGAAGATAGATAGATAGATAGATAGATAGATAGATAGATAGATAGATAGATAGATAGATAGATAAGGTTTGAAGATAGATAGATAGATAGATAGATAGATAGATAGATAGATAGATAGATAGATAGATAGATAGATAGATAGATAGATAGATAAGGTTTGAAGATAGATAGATAGATAGATAGATAGATAGATAGATAGATAGATAGATAGATAGATAAGGTTTGAAGATAGATAGATAGATAGATAGATAGATAGATAGATAGATAGATAGATAGATAGATAGATAGATAAGGTTTGAAGATAGATAGATAGATAGATAGATAGATAGATAGATAGATAGATAGATAGATAGATAGATAGATAAGGTTTGAAGATAGATAGATAGATAGATAAGGTTTGAAGATAGATAGATAGATAGATAGATAGATAGATAGATAGATAAGGTTTGAAGATAGATAGATAGATAGATAGATAGATAGATAAGGTTTGAAGATAGATAAGGTTTGAAGATAGATAGATAGATAAGGTTTGAAGATAGATAGATAGATAGATAGATAGATAGATAGATAGATAGATAGATAGATAGATAGATAGATAGATAGATAGATAGATAAGGTTTGAAGATAGATAGATAGATAGATAGATAGATAGATAGATAGATAGATAGATAGATAGATAGATAGATAGATAGATAGATAGATAGATAGATAGATAGATAAGGTTTGAAGATAGATAGATAGATAGATAGATAGATAGATAGATAGATAGATAGATAGATAGATAGATAGATAGATAGATAGATAGATAGATAAGGTTTGAAGATAGATAGATAGATAGATAGATAGATAGATAGATAGATAGATAGATAGATAGATAGATAAGGTTTGAAGATAGATAAGGTTTGAAGATAGATAGATAGATAGATAGATAGATAGATAGATAGATAGATAGATAGATAGATAGATAGATAGATAGATAGATAGATAAGGTTTGAAGATAGATAGATAGATAGATAGATAGATAGATAGATAGATAGATAGATAGATAGATAGATAGATAGATAGATAGATAGATAGATAAGGTTTGAAGATAGATAGATAGATAGATAGATAAGGTTTGAAGATAGATAGATAGATAGATAGATAGATAGATAGATAGATAGATAGATAGATAGATAGATAGATAGATAGATAGATAAGGTTTGAAGATAGATAGATAGATAGATAGATAGATAGATAGATAGATAGATAGATAGATAGATAGATAGATAGATAGATAGATAGATAGATAGATAGATAGATAAGGTTTGAAGATAGATAGATAGATAGATAGATAGATAGATAGATAGATAGATAGATAGATAGATAGATAGATAGATAGATAGATAAGGTTTGAAGATAGATAGATAGATAGATAGATAGATAGATAGATAGATAGATAGATAGATAGATAGATAGATAGATAGATAGATAGATAGATAGATAGATAGATAAGGTTTGAAGATAGATAGATAGATAGATAAGGTTTGAAGATAGATAAGGTTTGAAGATAGATAGATAGATAGATAGATAGATAGATAGATAGATAGATAGATAGATAGATAGATAGATAGATAGATAGATAGATAGATAGATAGATAAGGTTTGAAGATAGATAGATAGATAGATAGATAGATAGATAGATAGATAGATAGATAGATAGATAGATAGATAGATAAGGTTTGAAGATAGATAGATAGATAGATAGATAGATAGATAGATAGATAAGGTTTGAAGATAGATAGATAGATAGTTAGATAGATAGATAGATAGATAGATAGATAGATAGATAGATAGATAGATAGATAGATAGATAGATAGATAGATAGATAGATAGATAGATAAGGTTTGAAGATAGATAGATAGATAGATAGATAGATAGATAGATAGATAGATAGATAGATAGATAGATAGATAGATAAGGTTTGAAGATAGATAGATAGATAGATAGATAGATAGATAGATAGATAGATAGATAAGGTTTGAAGATAGATAGATAGATAGATAGATAGATAGATAGATAGATAGATAGATAGATAAGGTTTGAAGATAGATAGATAGATAGATAGATAGATAGATAGATAGATAGATAGATAGATAGATAGATAGATAGATAGATAGATAGATAGATGAGGTTTGAAGATAGATAGATAGATAGATAGATAGATAGATAGATAGATAGATAGATAGATAGATAGATAGATAAGGTTTGAAGATAGATAGATAGATAGATTGATATATTGAAAATAGCAGAGTGTACCAATTAGGAGGCAAACAAATTCAACATAGACACACATGCAACTTAAAGATGCCAGTATTACAATAATTCCAATTTTACACAAGACGCATGGTCTAGTATGCATGTAGCATCTACAACCTTTTACCTAAGTGTTTCACACACTTACAGTAAAGCAGTCATGTTTTAAAAGAATAAACTCAACTAGTCTATGTGTACATGTAGTATCACAAACAACTGTACTGTGTGGTCTACACTCACAATGTGTTTAGCACAATTACTAACTTGAAAATACAAACAGGATCCTTGAAATCGGGATGTTTACATTTTAAACACATTGCTATTAAACTGCTAACCCACTAGCAAGTGAAGTCAATAGCTGGAGGCCTTGCATGAACAATGCAGTCAATTCACTAAGAGTTTTACCTGAGGATGACTTGTTACATGTAAACCACTGATCTTTGACTTTAGAAAGTGATATCCTATGTTTCAGAAAGTAAGGTGGAGGTCTACCCCTACCCAGTGACCAGCATTTTTCCTCTGTGTGGCCTCTTTTGTGACAGGAGCTACACAACCTGCTATCTTTGCCACAGGGTTGTTTGCTGCGTTCTGCTGGAATTTGAGGATTTTCATGACTCTCCAATGCTTCCTTTACACCATGCGTTCTGGTACATGACTCTGCGCTATTGCGGTGCTGCATCACCTTAAGAACTGAAATCGGCACACTTTCATGAGCAGTGTCACATGCTTCCTCTGTACTAAATGCTCCAAAATCATTACAGCAAGTCACCTCCTCTAAGAAGTGAACATGCTTTTTTGCCCCATCGCTGTTAAGCATTTTGGGAGACATCAACTTTTGTGCATTTAGCTTAGCCTTGAGATCTGCAATGGTACCCTTGTGATTTTTACACTTTTCACTCAGGGCCAACTGTTCAGATAATAATGTATCTAGCTGTGATTGAAGATCCTGAATCTTTGCCTCTGACTTTTGTGCTTCTGCATTTTTTGAATGCAATTCTTTACATTTAGCATCTATACTTGAAGCTAGATGTGTCATCAAATCACGTAGCCGAGTACAGCTTATGAAGTTTAAAGCCTCAATTATTTCACCATGTTTTGATTTCTTTTGGTGTTTGCCAAATGTGTTCCACCAATTAAGCATTTCAAAATCTGATCATCAATTATCAATAAATTCTTTCTTAAGTTTGCACAAGGTAGGTTCAACTTTTTCACTCCATAAAGCAAACAATATGTCACTTTTGTTAGAGATTTTCCCTTCCATCCCTGAGGAGATAATCTGAATGTCGGATTGTACAGTAATGGGACTCACAAGCTACACTCACAACCTTCTAATTTCTATACCATACAAAATGGAGATTGAAAACATACTTACCCACTCCGTAGGAAGAAGGCCAGCTTTAATCTATCCAAAAGATCAACTAAGAAAAATATCCACACTCTGATTACCGACCAAAGTAAATCTCAGAAAATTCACTGCAAGGGATCCCGGGTTTCAGCACCATCTGTAAGGGTGGCTTCCAACAGTGGTTCAGGCTGTAGGACTGCCGAAGGACTAAAGAAATGTTATCAGCACGATGGTATAAATCTGTACATTTGCAGTCTAATACCACCCACTGCCACTTATACCAACGACGGAAATAAGCGCAGTTATAATAGCTAAATATGTGGGAGAGCGTTGCTATTGAGTGACTATATTGTATTGCAATAGGTAGCACATCAATGTTAATGTTAAATCAAGACTAGTTAGCACATCATTTATCATTAAAATGGTTTAATAACAATGTTTTGTTATGGTTACAAAAACCAAATAGTTTGCTTAGCAAATGGTGTTAATTTATGGTTGTGAATGGTTTATTGAAAGGGGGAACGGGACAAATGTTAAGGTTAAAACCATGGTTAAAACCAGCGCACGTCACTTTCTGAGTGCTGCGTAAGTGCCCCGTGCGCGTGCCCGTCATTAACGGTCAACTTCCAGAAGACGGACGAGAAGGAAAAGGTAAGCACTTAAAATCTACTCTTATTCATATTTTTTTGCTGATATAACGTTAGATGACACGTAAGATAAGTAGTGTTTTGTGTTTTTGGAGGTTTTCTATAGTAATTTAATAAATAAATACCCTGTTTGGTTAATGTTAACGTTAATTAGCTTAGTTCTGGATGCGGTCTGTGGTAACGTTAAGTTAACTTTTAAAATCCTAAATTAAAATGTTATACCTTATTTTTAGTCTAGTTTGAAATTTACCCACGATAAACTATACAGTATTCATTTTTTTATTATTATTTTAACTTCTACTATAGTAACGTTGACTGCTTGTCGTTCGTATCTGACTATGCTCATGCTAGCCTAGCCATATTGTAAACTTAAATATAAACCACTGATGTTATATAAACTTTTAATTAGACCGAGGCTGCCGAAATCCCATTCAGTGTATGTGGGATTAATAATGTCCTGCTTTCCTGTCGATTAACAGGCCTGTAAATGGTGTAATTTGCTCGTTACATGTTATTGGTTTTTACATACAACATTTTTACATACATAACTTGCATCATTTTTATGCTAGTGACTTTTCATTGACAAACAGATCTGATAGTTTAGTTTTAACAAATATGTATCCAACAAATAGTTCACTATTTTATGTCCTTACTGCCAGTGAACCAGTTGAGTCATTCAGTGAGTTGCTTATTAAGTTGGCTTGGGAAAGCCAACTTACTGAAATCCTATTTAAACTTATTAAGTTGGCTTGGGAAAGCCAACTTACTGAAATCCTATTTAAACTTATTAAGTTGGCTTGGGAAAGCCAACTTACTGAAATCCTATTTAAACTTATTATTCTTCTTCTTCTTCTTCTTCTTCTTCTTCTTATTATTATTTTTCTGAGCGGAAAATATTTAGACACTAACTCCTCCTAGACCGTTCAAGCTACATACTCCAAACTCGGGTCAGATCTTCATACTGTTCAGACTTAGATTGCTATATCTTTTCAGACTGTTTTGAGTTATGGTTTTCTTAAAAATTAATATTAAAAATCATAAAAAGGTCCCATAGACTTTCATTGACCAAAAGTCCATGTCTGTTTGAACTATGTTTAATGTAAACTGCTAGAAGCCATCGATACTCAATTAAGCTTTAAGCTATCTAGCTATCTATCTATCTATCTATTGTCACGGGGGAGAAAACACACAACAAGGTTGGCTGGTGAACAGAAGCCCCGGAGGGTGGATTTATTAAAATTGAAGTACGTGGAGGGGTGAAAGGGGAATTAAAGTCCGTGGTGCTGTCGTGGCTGGTGCTCCTGTGAAGTCCTCGTGCTCGTGAAGGTGGGTGTCCAGGCGTGCTCAATCGGGCTGTCGGTCACTCGCTGCCTTCTGGGAGAGGAGAAACAAAGGATTAGTGCCAATGCGATCAGCATGAGACGGTTGTCTGTTGAAGTGTGTTTGGTGGTGGCTTTTAAAGCCACTTGATGACTGCCTGCAGCTGGGACCGATCAGCCCGTGATGAGGACGTGCAGGTGAGCTGCGTTGGTTGCCAGGGCGACGCTGATCAGCCCAGAGAGACTCGTCACATCCCCCCCCCCCCCCTAAGCGTCGTTCTGGCCCTGGGAACGAGAGTAGACAGTAGGGGTGAGATAAGGGGTGGGTGGGGAATGACCCCTGACAGACCTGCAAAAGCTGTCCACATCCGTGAGAGTCCATCAGCGTTGGCGTTGGCGGCCCCGGCCCGATGTCGCACTTCAAAGTGGAAGTCCTGGAGCGCGAGGAACCAGCGGGTCACCCTGGCGTTGGTGTCCTTGGCCCGGGCCATCCACTGTAGGGGGGCATGGTCGGTCACCAGGGTGAACTTACGGCCGAGAAGGTAGTACCGCAGCTCCAGGACTGCCCACTTGATGGCCAGGGCCTCCTTCTCGACGGCGGCGTAGTTCTTCTCTGCCTTGGACAACTTCCTGCTGATATAAATGATGGGATGCTCCTCACCTTCCTGGATTTGTGACAGGACGGCTCCCAGTCCGGTATCGGAGGCATCCGTCTGCAGCAGGAAGGGGCTGCCCCTTCCTGGTCAGGTCTGTCAGGGGGGCGGCTAAAGAGGAGAAGTTGGGGATAAAACAGCGATAGTACCCCAAAAAGGCTCGTACCTGGGACTTCGTTTGGGGCTTTGGAGCGGACCGGATCGCCTCCACCTTCTTGTCCTGGGGTCGGATGAGCCCACGGCCGACCTGGAAGCCCAGGTACTTCGCTTCTGATAGCGCTAGGTGGCATTTGCGGGGGTTGGCGGTTAGTCCAGCCCGCCGGAGCTCCGAAAGCACCCTCCGCAGACGTTCCAGGTGTTCGTCCCATGCCTCGGAATGGACGACTACGTCATCTAAGTAGGCCGCCGCGTATGCTTGGTGGGGCCTCAGAATGATGTCCATCATGCGCTGAAATGTGGCCGGCGCTCCATGCAGGCCGAAGGGGAGGGTCCGGTACTGCCAGTGGCCACTAGGGGTAGAAAAAGCAGTTTTCGGTTTAGCAGAGGGTGTTAGAGGTACCTGCCAGTAGCCTTTTGTTAGGTCCAGGGTGGAGATGTACCGGGCCCTCCCCAGGCGGTCCAACAGCTCGTCGACCCGAGGCATGGGATAGCCGTCGAATTCGGAGACTTCGTTGAGGCGGCGGAAGTCATTGCAGAAGCGGAGGGTGCCATCCGGCTTGGGTACCATCACAATGGGGCTGGACCATGGGCTGCAAGATGGTTCGATTACCCCCAACTTCAGCATTTCCTGGATTTCATCCTCTATAGCCTGCCGACGAGCTTCTGGGACACGGTAGGGCCGTTGCCTGACGATCACTCCAGGGGGCGTCCTGATGTCGTGGTAGGTGACGTTGGTCTGCCCGGGCCTGGAGGAGAACACATCCTGGAACTGACTGACCAGGTGCTGCAGCTCGGTCTTCTGGGCAGCCGACAGATGGGGATCCATGTCGACAACCACGGGATCGGTGAGACTGAGGGCGGCGAGCTGGTCCCGGGTCCCTTGCCACTTTTTCAGTAAGTTAATATGATATAACTGTTCCGCTTGCCTTCGTCCAGGTTGACGTATCCGGTAGGTAACTGGTCCAACCTTCTCCACCACCGTATACGGGCCTTGCCAGGTCGCCAGGAATTTGCAAGCGGAGGTGGGGACCAAGACCATCACCCTGTCTCCCGGTTGGAATTCCCGTGGTTGGGCTGCCCGATCGTAGTGGCGTTGTTGGGCCTGCTGTGCCTTGCTGAGATGTTCCCGGACTAATGGCATGACACGGTCAATCCGTTCTCTCATCTGCTTGACGTGCTCGATGACCGTGCGATGGGGGGCAGGCTGCTGCTCCCAAGCTTCCCGAGCGACATCCAGCAGCCCCCGTGGCTGGCGGCCGAACAGGAGCTCAAAGGGGGTGAAACCAGTTGAGGCTTGGGGGACCTCACGGATTCCGAAGAGGACGTAGGGGATCATGAGGTCCCAATCCCGCCGGTCTTCGGCTGCCACTCTTCGGAGCATCTGCTTCAGCGTTTGATTAAAGCGCTCAACGAGTCCGTCGGTCTGCGGGTGGTAGACGGTTGTCCTCAACTGTTTCACCCGCAGCAGCCTGCAGAGGTCAGCCATTAGCCGGGACATGAACGGTGTTCCCTGGTCAGTCAGGATCTCGGTCGGTATGCCCACCCGGCTGGCCAACAGAAACAGTTCCTGGGCGATGGCTTTCGCTGTGGCTTTCCTCAGGGGGACTGCTTCCGGATACCGGGTGGCGTAATCCACGATGACGAGGATGTGTTCATGTCCTCGGGCAGACTTAGGCAACGGCCCTACCAGATCCAGTCCGATCCGCTCGAAGGGCACCTCAATGATGGGCAAAGGAATCAGCGGACTGGGGGGAGGAGTCCTGGGTGCCGTGCGCTGGCAGGTCGGGCAGGCTCTACAGAACCCCTTCACATCGGCCTCCAGGCCCGGCCAATGGAAGCGGTCCCGGATCCGCTGGATGGTATTCGCTGCCCCCAGGTGACCTGCCATCGGATGGGAGTGGGCCAACTCCAGGATAGTCTCTGTCTTCGTTCGGGGAACGACTAAAAGCTCCTTCTCCTCCCCCCGTCGCTGGGCGACGCAGTATAGCAGACCGCCTCGGACGATGAAATGCGGGAGAGGATGGGGCCGTGGGAGGACGTCGTTGCCGTCGATGGCTCTGACCTGGCTCCAGCAGTGCTTTAAACGATCGTCCTCCCGTTGTTCCTTGGCGAAAGAGCCCCCCTGGCTGGCCTGTTGAAACACATCATAGAAGAGGTTAGCGTTTTGAGAGGGGGACTCACCATCTCTCCCGCTGTCCGAGGCTAGCAGCGCTGGCCGGCGGCGGGGTCCTCTTGGCCGGCTGCGGCGGCGACGGTTCCCTTCCGGGCTGGCGGGCTGAGCGGCGGCGGCGAGCAGGCGGTCAAACCCCGGCCAATCTCTTCCAAGCAGTAGGGGGACTGGTAAGTTTTTCACCAATCCAGCCTCCACAGACCAGGTGCCATGGGCGGCGGTGATGTTCACGCGGCGAGCTGGAATTTGTTGGGTGTCCCCGTGCACACACGTGATCGGTAGGTAACTCTTTTGGCCATGGTGAGGTGGACATAGCTGGGCCTGGACGAGGGTGACCGCGCTGCCCGAGTCCAGAAGTGCCCGGATGGGCTTGCCATTTAGCTTCACGTCCGCCTCTGGAGCCGCAGGTGGGACGCGCTGATGGACGATGCAGCCCGCCAGCCAAGCCCGCGGAGGTGTCGTGGGTTCAGCGGTTGGCATTGGCTCGTCCATTGGAGAGGGAACCGTCGGTCTGCCAACTGCGCGCGAGGTGCCCTCCGGCGTGCGTCGCTCCTGGACCACCCTCCGGGGAAACGGCGGCGCTCTCTCCCCAGCCTCCCGGTGGTGGACAGCATCCGCCAGCTCGATCGCCTCCACAAGGGCGAGGACGGTGGCGGGGTTCCTCATCCCGACCGCCTGACGATGGGACCGAGGCAGAGCGCGGAGGAGGCGATCGATGACCACTCGTTCCACTACCTGAGCTGCGTCGGGGTCCCCATCTAGCAGCCAGTGCTGCGCTAGGCGGACGAGGTCAGCGGCTTGGGCTCGGGCTGGCACCCGGGCTTTGAACTCCCACTCGTGGAATTGTTGTGCCGCACAGATGGGGGACAGACCAAGCCTGGCGAGGATCTCACGCTTCACTTCCGTATAGCTCCCAGCGATCGCCGGGGGAAGAGAGAAATAAGCCCGCTGAGCGTCACCGGTGAGGAGGGGTGCCAGCGCCGAAGCCCAATCTTCCAGCGGCCATCCCTCCCGGTTGGCCGTATTTTCAAACATTTGTAAGAATGCTTCAACATCATCGTGAGCCGTCATCTTGGGTAGAAGCCGAGCAGCCCGCAGCCGAGGGTCAGGTAGTGGAACTGGCTGGGCAGCTTGGGCACGAAGGGCAGCGAGTTCTTCTTCAGCTCTGCCCTGCCGAGTGGCCAGATGTTCTACAATTTGCTGCTGGCGGATGCTTACTTCGGTGAGGCGTTGTAGCAGCTCATCCATCTTCCAAGGGGAGAGAGGGCGCCGATCGATGCTGAGGGGGTGAACAAGAAAAAAGAAAAAAACAAATTAATGCGGTGCAGTGCCAACACTTGTGTGTGAATTCTCCTGCACTGCCCGCATTCTCCACCAGATGTCACGGGGGAGAAAACACACAACAAGGTTGGCTGGTGAACAGAAGCCCCGGAGGGTGGATTTATTAAAATTGAAGTACGTGGAGGGGTGAAAGGGGAATTAAAGTCCGTGGTGCTGTCGTGGCTGGTGCTCCTGTGAAGTCCTCGTGCTCGTGAAGGTGGGTGTCCAGGCGTGCTCAATCGGGCTGTCGGTCACTCGCTGCCTTCTGGGAGAGGAGAAACAAAGGATTAGTGCCAATGCGATCAGTATGAGACGGTTGTCTGTTGAAGTGTGTTTGGTGGTGGCTTTTAAAGCCACTTGATGACTGCCTGCAGCTGGGACCGATCAGCCCGTGATGAGGACGTGCAGGTGAGCTGCGTTGGTTGCCAGGGCGACGCTGATCAGCCCAGAGAGACTCGTCACACTATCTTCAAACCTTATTTATCTATCTATCAATCTATCTATCTATCTATCTATCTTCAAACCTTATCTATCTATCTATCTATCTATCTATCATCTTCAAACCTTATCTATCTATCTATCTTCAAACCTTATCTATCTATCTATCTATCTATCTTCAAACCTTATCTATCTTCAAACCTTATCTATCTATCTATCTATCTATCTATCTATCTATCTATCTATCTATCTATCTTCAAACCTTATCTATCTATCTATCTATCTATCTATCTATCTATCTATCTTCAAACCTTATCTATCTATCTATCTATCTATCTATCTATCTATCTATCTATCTATCTATCTATCTATCTATCTATCTTCAAACCTTATCTATCTATCTATCTATCTATCTATCTTCAAACCTTATCTATCTATCTATCTATCTATCTATCTATCTATTTATCTATCTATCTTCAAACCTTATCTATCTATCTATCTATCTATCTATCTATCTATCTATCTATATCTATCTATCTATCTATCTATCTATCTTCAAACCTTATCTATCTATCTATCTATCTATCTATCTTCAAACCTTATCTATCTATCTATCTATCTATCTATCTATCTATCTTCAAACCTTATCTATCTATCTATCTATCTATCTATCTATCTATCTATCTATCTATCTATCTATCTTCAAACCTTATCTATCTATCTATCTATCTATCTATCTTCAAACCTTATCTATCTATCTATCTATCTATCTTCAAACCTTATCTATCTATCTATCTATCTATCTATCTATCTATCTATCTATTTATCTATCTATCTATCTATCTTCAAACCTTATCTATCTATCTATCTATCTATCTATCTATCCATCTTACTAGTCGTGCTAGAATCATGCTAGCGACTTGCTAGTCGTGCTAGAAGCATGCTAGCGACTTGCTAGTCGTGCTAAAATAATGCTAGCGACTTGCTAGTCGTGCTAAAATAATGCTAGCGACTTGCTAGTCGTGCTAAAGTCATGCTAGCGACTTGCTAGTCGTGCTAAAATCATGCTAGCGACTTGCTAGTCGTGCTAAAATCATGCTAGCGACTTGCTAGTTGTGCTAAAATTATGCTAGTGACTTGCTAGTCATGCTAAAAATCATGCTAGCGACTTGCTAGTCTTGCTAAAACCATGCTAGTCATGCTAAAATCATGCTAGCGACTTGCTAGTTGTGCTAAAATTATGCTAGTGACTTGCTAGTCATACTACAATCATGTTAACGACTTGCTAGTCTTGCTTAAACCATGTTAGCGACTTGCTAGTCATGTTAAAATCATGCTAACGACTTGCTAGTCATGCTAGAATCATGCTAACGACTTGCTAGTCATGCTAAAATAATGATAGCTACTTGCTAGTCGTGCTAAAATCATGCTAGCGACTTGCTAGTCGTGCTAAAAACATGCTAGCGACTTGTTAGTAATGTTAAAATCATGCTAGCGACTTGCTAGTAATGCTAAAATCATGCTAGCGACTTGCTAGTCATACTACAATAATGCTAACGACTTGCTAGTTTTGCTAAAATCATGCTAGCGACTTGCTAGTCATTCTAGAATCATGCTAGCGACTTGCTAGTCATGCTAGAATCATGCTAGCGACTTGCTAGTCATGCTAAAATAATGCTAAAATCATGCTAGCGACTTGCTAGTCATGCTAAAATCATGCTAGCGACTTGCTAGTCATGCTAGAATCATGCTAGCGACTTGCTAGTCATGCTAAAATAATGCTAAAATCATGCTAGCGACTTGCTAGTCATGCTAAAATCATGCTAGCGACTTGCTAGTCGTGCTAAAATCATGTTAGCGACTTGGTAGTCATGCTAAAAATCATGCTAGCGACTTGCTAGTCATACTACAATCATGCTAACGACTTGCTAGTCTTGCTAAAACCATGCTAGCGACTTGCTAGTAATGCTAAAATCATGCTAGGGATTTGCTAGTCATGCTAGAATAATGCTAGCAACTTGCTAGTCATGCTAAAATAATGCTAGCGACTTGCTAGTCGTGCTAAAATCATGCTTGCGACTTGCTAGTCATGGTAAAATCATGTTAGTGACTTGCTAGTAATGCTAAAATCATGCTAGCGACTTGCTAGTAAAGCTAAAAATCATACTAACGACTTGCTAGTCATGTTATAATCATGCTAGCGACTTGCTAGTCATTCTAAAATCATGCTAGCGACTTGCTAGTCATGGTATAATCATGCTTGTGACTTGCTAGTCCTGCTAGAATCATGCTAACGACTTGCCAGTCATGTTATAATCATGCTAGGGACTTGCTAGTCATGCTAAAATCATGTTAGCGACTTGCTAATCATGGTAAATCATGCTAGCGACTTGCTAGTCATGTTAAAATCATGCTAGCGACTTGCTAGTCTTACTAAAATCATGCTAGCAACTCGCTAATCATGCTACCACCCTGGGTACCCTAGTAACCTCATATCTATCTATTCACATTCAAACTATATCTTCTAACTATTTATATCTATAAATCTTTCTATTTTCAAACTATTTATATCTATCTAGCCTATCTATCTTCAAACTTTATCAATCAAACTAAAACTATTTCAAACTGAAAACCTTTAAACTTTCTTTAAACTAAAAGCTTTTAAAACTACTTAAAACTTACTGGCTAGGCTTTCTCAAGCCAACTTAAAGTTTGCTAACAAACTTTTTATCTAGTTCTTCTTCTTCTTCTTCTTCTTCTTCTTATTTTTCTGAGCGGAAAATATTTAGACACCTACTCCTCCTAGACCGTTCAAGCTACATACTCCAAACTCGGGTCAGATCTTCATACTGGTCTGACTTAGATTGCTATATCTTTTCAGACTGGTTTGAGTTACGGTTTTCTTAAAAATTAATATTAAAAATCATAAAAAGGTCCCATAGACTTTCATTGACCAAAAGTCCATGTCTGTTTGAACTATGTTTAATGTAAACTGCTAGAAGCCATTGATACTCAATTAAGCTTTAAGCTATCTATGTTCTTTCTAACTAATAACTAATCTATCTATCTATCTATCTATCTTCAAACCTTATCTATCTATCTATCTATCTATCTATCTATCTATCTATCTATCTATCTATCTATCTTCAAACCTTATCTATCTATCTATCTATCTATCTATCTATCTATCTATCTATCTATCTATCTATCTTCAAACCTCTATCTATCTATCTATCTATCTATCTATCTATCTTCAAACCTTTATCTATCTATCTATCTATCTATCTATCTATCTATCTATCTATCTATCTATCTATCTATCTATCTTCAAACCTTTATCTATCTATCTATCTATCTATCTATCTATCTATCTTCAAACCTTATCTATCTATCTATCTATCTATCTATCTTCAAACCTTATCTATCTATCTATCTATCTATCTTCAAACCTTATCTATCTATCTATCTATCTATCTATCTATCTATCTATCTATCTATCTATCTATCTATCTATCTATCTATCTATCTTCAAACCTTATCTATCTATCTATCTATCTATCTATCTATCTATCTATCTATCTTCAAACCTTATCTATCTATCTATCTATCTATCTTCAAACCTTATCTATCTATCTATCTATCTATCTATCTTCAAACCTTATCTATCTATCTATCTATCTATCTTCAAACCTTATCTATCTATCTATCTATCTTCAAACCTTATCTATCTATCTATCTATCTATCTATCTATCTATCTATCTATCTGTAGGAGCCTTACTTATTTTTCATAATTTTTCTACCCATTTAGTTATATATTTTTGTTGTATTGTTTTGTATTGTTAATTCTGTTTATTTCTCTGAGTGTGTGCCCTCTATAGGTGTGAGAGGGAAAAATGTTTAAATGAAGATGCCACCCCTAACAGGAAGGGGGCGCTGGTGCGAGAGCACACAATTTCTTGACCGTGCACATGGAGCTAGGATGGCATGGTGCAACAAGCTAGCAAGCAGTCTTTAAGTTGTTTGTTTCTGTTATGTTGGAATTCATTTTACTTTGATTTAATAAACTTCAGTTATTGTTTGGAACACCATCAAGCCGTTCTCTGGATCTATTCATGCAACTTGCACGCGTCAGAATATTGCATCAACACCTCTCACAGTGGCAAAGAAACAAGGGACAAATTGGACATTGAAACTTGTTTTTACCACTACAAAATGTCAAGAAATTGCTCTGAAACAGAAATGTGTTTGAGAAGATCGATTGTATTGGAACTTGCATCGAATGGATGGACTGTTTGAGACCGCATGGCTGCCAAACAAAGGAAGCATCATAAAGAGGTATGTGCTTGTGGAAACAATGTGCTGAACCAACTTTGAATGTTATTGGAAAGACTTTCAAGTTTTAAAAGAAGGATCAAAGGAAACTTGAAAAGGATATTTGCTTTGTTGACAAAATGGATGAGTTTGATTCAGAGCAAACCCCAAGCTCAGCTCAGCAAGATTTGAATGTAGTTGCTGCTCGTTTGAAGGCCTCTAGAGCAGGCAAGATGGCACACATCACAAGAAGAATGAATGTTGTTAACTCATTGATGGTTGATGTTGAATATTTAGAAGTAAAAGGAAATATGTTGAAGTTCAATGAACAACTTGACGAATTCAAGTCTCTTCAAGAATCCTATGTTCAAGTGTTAAATGAAGAAGATAAATCTGAGGACTTGAAAACCTGGTATGAACCAAGAATGAAGCAAGTCAATGTGTTTGTTTCTAGTGTTGAGACATGGATGTCTGCCATTCAAGAACCTGACTCCCAAGCTAGCATTGAAGTTTCTTCTGTTTTAAATGTGACTGACCAACTAAATGATGAAGATAATGTCTCAGTGGTTTCATCTGTGCAAAGCAAGAGATCTAGCAGGTCCAGCAGATCTACTTCGTCAACATCTACTTCAGCACGTATCTGTGCAGAAGCAGAAAGAGCAGCTTTACTTGCCAAAGCCAATGCATTGCAGCGGAAACATGCTATAGAGAAGAAAGAAGAAGAACTCCGAAAGATGAAGGAGGTTTGGGATGTTCAAGCAGAAATTGCAGCCAACGCAGCTAAAATTGAGTATCTAAAAAATGCTGAAAACTCTGTGACAAGTGAAAATGTGGACACGAAAGAAGCCATGAATGTGTATTTTGAAGAAATGTTGAATAAAGTCCCATCAAGTGCAACAAACTTAGAAGTGACACCAAAAGAGACTGTTCATGCACAACTCTCTACAGCAACAGCAGCACCAAGTGTGACTATGACTGCAAGTCGTTCTTTTCCTGAGAAGAGCAAGACCATTCAACAACACGCTACTGTGAGTATTGATGCCAACTCATCTTCACAAAGCTCTCCTACAGCTCAAGCAAGACCACTGGAAAGTAACGACTCAACATCATCTAGTGCCATTCAAGGGCCTGATCTTGCTACAATTCTTCAGAGACAAAACAGCCTGACAGACATGCTTGTGAAACAACAACTTCTTTCCACCTTACCAACAGGAGAAGTTCCAGTATTTAGTGGAGATATTCTACAGTACAGGTCATTTCTTCATTCTTTTGAGCACATCGTAGAAAGTAAAACCACTGATGATGAAGACAGATTGCACTTTCTCATTCAATACACAAGGGGGTTACCACAGGAGCTTGTAAGAAGTTGCCAACACATGTCACCAAGCAGAGGTTACCAAAAGGCAAAGCAGCTACTGAAACAACACTTTGGTAATGAATATAGGATTTCATGTACTTACACTGAGAAAGCACTCTCCTGGCCTTCAATTAAATCAGAAGATCCAAAAGCTTTACAGGCCTTTGCTTTGTTTCTTAGAAGCTGCTGCAATGCAATGGAAGATTTGGAGTTCATGGACGAACTGGACACAGTTTCCAACATGAGAAGTATGGCTCTCAAGCTCCCATACAAGCTCAGGGAGAGGTGGCGTACGAAGGCATTTGAGTTACAAGAACAAAGAGGTAACAAGGTAAAGATGGTAGATCTTGTCAGCTTCATTGAAAAACAAGCTAGCATTGTTTCTGACCCAATATTTGGTGATATCCAAGACTCAAGCCCAAGTAAAGGAAAGCCCAAAGTTCTGGTAAAGCCCAAATCCAAAGGCAGTTTTGCTACCAATGTGCCTGTAAAAACACCACAGACACCAACGAAAAGTTCACCATCATGTCTCTACTGCAACAATGGACATGAATTGATGTCATGTTTGCTATTTGAAAAGCAGCCACACAGAGAAAAGATTAATTTCATAAGACAGAATGGAATCTGCTTTGGGTGCCTGACCAAAGGAGGTCATGTGAGTAAGGACTGCACAAACCATCTCACTTGCACTATATGCAACAAACAACATCCAAGTATGCTGCACATCAGTCCAGTGGAAACATCGAAACACCTGAAGAAAGCACCTGTGAGTGAAGTGGTTTCCCTCTTCCTCGATTGAAGAAACATTTTTGAGACTTGGGTTTTGATACCAAAAGAATAGACTTTATTGCCGAAACAATTAAGCCGAGCCCCTAGCCATCCACAGAGAACAGGCTCTGCAGTCTGGTCCTAGAGAACTAACTTAGCTTTGTCGAGGCAGGGTTCTTATACCTGCCTTCTCACGCACACATGTCATACTGAATTACTGGGGGGTCCTCAGATTTACCATTATTATTATAAACAGATGTTCTTCCCTACCATGGACTAGCTAGAGGCCCCTAACATAACAAATTCTTCCTTACCCTGGCCTCTCTAGTGGACATGGCCTAGCTAGTGTACCTCAACATATATTTTGTCTATTGTCAAAACAAACCATATAGCTTCATAATGGGGTCCACCATATGTGACTTTTGCAATGTCTGCACATTCCATTCTCCTGCAGGCCCTTACACACCCAGAAAGACACATGATTATAATAGTGAAATAATTTGATGCATATATGGCTATAATCACATTGATTATACTTGATTCTGATTAATAAAAATCTTCTTCATGAGTAGCACACAGGTGACCCTGCAAGCTGGTAAGCATTCTGGAGTTGGAAACACAGAGAGCTACACAGAGTGTCTATTGTCAATTGTACCAGTACACATTAAAAGTTCAAAAGGAAGTAAGATTCTACACACGTATGCTTTTCTTGATCCTGGAAGTTCGGCAAGCTTCTGCACAGAGGATCTTATGAGGAAACTCAACATCACTGGAAGGAAGACCAACATTTTTCTTCGAACAATGAGCCAGGATAAATCTGTGCCCTCTTACATTGTCAGTGGGTTGGAAGTTTCTTCACTGGAAGAGAATAACTTCATTCCAATGCCTGAAGTCTACTCACAAAGGAGCATGCCTGTTGACACCTGTAACATTCCCACAAATGAAGAACTGTCTAAATGGCCTTACCTGAGTCAGGTAAAGTTTCCCAAGATTCCAGCCAAGGTGGAGTTGCTGATTGGAAGCAATATTCCTAAAGCCATAGAACCTTGGGAAATCATTAATAGCCGAGGGGATGGGCCATACGCAGTTAAGACTGTTCTTGGATGGGTCGTTAATGGTCCTTTACAAGGTAAACCCACTGCGAACAGGAATATCTCTCATGGCGGTGTTGTTAACAGAATCTCTGTTTTAAACCTGGAGAATATGTTGAAGCAACAATACAACCATGATTTCAATGAGAGGTCGAGAGAAGACAAGGCTGAAATGTCTGTAGAAGACAAAAGGTTCATCAAGATTGCAGAACAGTCTATCAAGTTGGAGGATGGACATTACACTCTTGATTTACCATTTAGAAAGGACAATACAGTGTTACCTAACAATTACCAAGTGGCAGAACAGAGACTTCAAAGTTTGAAAAGAAAGTTCCAGAAGAATGAACGATTCAAAACTGAATATACTGAGTTTCTAACAGAAGTCATAAGCAAAGGTTATGCCGAAGTGGTGCCACAACCAGACTTGAAGAGAACAGACGGTAAACTATGGTACATCCCACATCACGGTGTATACCATCCACAAAAACAGACTATAAGAGTTGTCTTTGACTGTGGTGCTACCTTTCAAGGTAAATCCCTCAATTCAGAACTTCTTCAGGGTCCTGATTTAACCAGCACACTATTCGATGTCCTTACTAGATTTCGTCAAGAGCCTGTAGCAGTTATGACAGACATCAAAGCAATGTTCCATCAAGTCAAAGTCTCAAGATCAGATGTTGACTTCTTACGCTTCCTCTGGTGGCCAGGTGGTGATGTGAGTATGCCTGCTGTGGAACATCGAATGCTCGTACATCTTTTTGGAGCAGTGTCATCCCCCAGTTGCGCTAACTTTGCCCTAAGACAAACAGCCAAAGATAATAAAGACTCTTTTCGCACAGAGATAACAAACACTGTCCTGGACAACTTCTATGTGGATGACTGCCTGAAATCACTTCCAACAGAGAATGAAGCAGTAGAGTTTGTAAAAGACCTTACGTCTCTATGTGAAACAGGAGGATTCCATCTTACAAAGTGGGTGAGTAACAGTCGCACCGTTCTTGCACATATTCCAAAGGAAGAGAGAGCTCAAAATGTAAAGGAATTGGATCTTGACAGGGAAAAGCTTCCCACAGAAAGAGCTCTTGGATTGTTGTGGTGTGTGGAGAATGATGTGTTCAAGTTTAATATCACTGTCAAGTGCAGATCCCACACCCAAAGAGACCTACTGTCAATTGTGAGCTCTATATATGATCCACTTGGATTTTTGGGTCCGTTTACATTACCTGCCAAATTAATTCTTCAAGATCTATGTAGAAGTAAATGTGGTTGGAATGAAAAAATACCTCAAGATGCAGTGGATAAGTGGAAAAAGTGGATAAAGGATCTGGATGAGATACAGGATTTCAGAGTGGAACGTTGTGTCAAGCCAACTAGTTTCGGAATGCTGAAGCAAGCTGAACTGCATCACTTCTCCGATGCTAGTGAACAGGGATACGGCACAGTAAGTTACTTAAGACTGACTGATGACATGCACACTGTACATGTGGCTTTCATGTTGGGGAAAGCCAGAGTGGCCCCACTTAAACATGTCACAATTCCACGTCTAGAATTGACAGCTGCAGTGTTGGCAGTCAGAGTGGACATTATGCTAAGAAAAGCATTGATGCTCGATCTCAAAAGTTCTATCTTTTGGACAGATAGTCAATCAGTGCTGAAATATATTGCAAATGAGAATGCAAGATTCCGCACATTTGTCGCAAATAGGATCTCTGTTATTAGAGAAAACACAGATGTAACACAATGGAAATTCATCAGGACAAAGCAGAACCCAGCTGACTTGGCATCAAGAGGGGTGAGTGCCAGCACATTAGTAAAGTGCAGAGAATGGATCCATGGACCAGACTTTCTATGGAAGAAAGAGGAGGAATGGCCTCAAGAGTCCTTGGTACCCGTGTCACTTTCACCTGATGATATTGAAGTTAAAAGGAACACCACTGTGTACAGTACTGTCATTAAAGGAAAGGTAAATCCTACTAGCCAACTGCTTAACTACTTTTCAAGTTGGACAAAGCTGAAGATGGCGGTAGCATGGTTCTTGAAGTTTAAGAACATCCTTCGCTTGCTTAGTGCAAAAAGGAAAGAAATTCAAGCAATCTCCATGAATCAAAGCAAGGTATGTGACCAATTGAAAGCCTTCAAGGCATCTTTAGGTGGACAATCCATAGTTTTGGATGATCTCTTGAAAGCAGAAAAGGCCATTGTTGAGTTTTGCCAGAAACAAAGATATGCAGAAGAAATATCAAGAATAGAAAAGGCATCAGCTTTTGGAAAGCGGTTGAATCGGTTCAGCAGCTTGTACAAGCTTGATCCTGTGATGGATGATGGAGTTTTGAGAGTTGGAGGAAGGTTAAACAAGTCTGCAATGCCTGAGGAGACTAAGAGACCAATAATTTTACCAAAAGATCTTCACATCTCTACTCTTATTCTTCAACACATACATGAACAACTCGGACATGCAGGCAGAAATCATGTTCTCTCACATCTGAGAAAAAAATACTGGATCATAAATGCCAATTCTGCAGCCCGCAAAGTTCTGTCTAGATGTGTTGTGTGCAAGCGTCTCAGGGGAAAAATTGGAGAACAGAAAATGGCAGATTTGCCAAAAGAAAGACTGCAAGCAGATCTTCCACCTTTCAGCAATGTTGGTGTTGACTACTTTGGACCTTTTGAGACAAAAAGAGGTAGAAGTCAAGTAAAAAGGTACGGAGTCATTTTCACATGCATGACAAGCAGAGCAGTTCACCTAGAAATGGCTCACTCACTAACCACAGATTCCTGCATTGACGCTTTAAGACGATTTGTAGCCAGAAGAGGTCAAGTCCAGCGTATTCGATCTGATAACGGAACTAACCTGGTGGGTGCAAAAAGAGAATTACATAATTCACTTTCACAATGGAACCAAAGCACAATTCAGAAGGCGATGCTTCAGAAAGGAGTTGAGTGGACCTTTAATCCTCCAGGAGCTTCACATCATGGGGGAGTATGGGAAAGGATTATTCGAATGGTGAGACAGACCTTATACTCTATTCTACAACACCACACACTTGATGATGAAGAATTGCAAACACTCTTTTGTGAGGTAGAAGCTATCTTGAATAGTCGCCCTATTACCACGTTGTCTGATGACCATCATGACCTTGAACCTTTGACACCAAATCACATTCTCCTGCTAAAATCTAGTCCTGCTTTACCACCTGGATTATTTCAGAAGTCAGATGTATACATCAAACGTCGATGGAGGCAAGTACAATATTTAGCAGACCTATTTTGGAAGAGGTGGTCCCAAGAGTACTTACCATTATTGCAAGAACGTCAAAAATGGTTTACTGCCAAAAGAGGACTGCAGAAAGGAGATATCGTGCTAGTTGTAGACAGTTCAGCACCTCGTGGATCGTGGCCTATTGGAAGAGTAACAGAAGCTCTACCTGATTCCAAAGGACTCATAAGAACTGTTAAACTTAAGACAAAGGCTGGTTTCTTGGAAAGACCTATTACCAAACTTTGCTTGCTATTAGAAGATGCAGAAACGTAGGACTGATTTAACAGTAATTAGTGAACAATGATTAAAGGATAAGTATAATTTTACTTCTTGTATAGACACTTTTGGCTCCATTTGAATTTAATTTATTGTAATTGATGCTTAAACCCTCAATTAGGGGCCGGGTGTAGGAGCCTTACTTATTTTTCATAATTTTTCTACCCTTTTAGTTATATATTTTTGTTGTATTGTTTTGTATTGTTAATTCTGTTTATTTCTCTGAGTGTGTGCCCTCTATAGGTGTGAGAGGGAAAAATGTTTAAATGAAGATGCCACCCCTAACAGGAAGGGGGCGCTGGTGCGAGAGCACACAATTTCTTGACCGTGCACATGGAGCTAGGATGGCATGGTGCAACAAGCTAGCAAGCAGTCTTTAAGTTGTTTGTTTCTGTTATGTTGGAATTCATTTTACTTTGATTTAATAAACTTCAGTTATTGTTTGGAACACCATCAAGCCGTTCTCTGGATCTATTCATGCAACTTGCACGCGTCAGAATATTGCATCAACACCTCTCACAGTGGCAAAGAAACAAGGGACAAATTGGACATTGAAACTTGTTTTTACCACTACAAAATCTATCTATCTTCAAACCTTATCTATCTATCTATCTATCTATCTATCTATCTTCAAACCTTATCTATCTATCTATCTATCTATCTATCTATCTATCTATCTATCTTCAAACCTTATCTATCTATCTATCTCTCTTGCTAGTCATGCTAAAATAGTGCTAAAATCATGCTAATGACTTGCTAGTAATGCTAAAATCATGCTAGCGACTTGCTAGTAATGCTAAAATCATGCTAGCGACTTGCTAGTCTTGCTAAAATCATGCTAGCGACTTGCTAGTAATGGTAAAAAGCATGCTAGCGACTTGCTAGTCTTGCTAAAATCATGCTAATGACTTGCTAGTAATGTTAAAATCATGCTAGCGACTTGCTAGTAATGCTAAAATCATGCTAGCGACTTGCTAGTCTTGTTAAAATCATGCTAGCGACTTGCTAGTCATGCTAGAATCATGCTAGTGACTTGCTAGTAATGCTACAAATCATGCTAGCGACTTGCTAGTAATGCTAACATCATGCTAGCGACTTGCTAGTAGTGCTAAAATAATGATAACGACTTGCTAGTCGTGCTAAAATCATGCTAGCGACTTGCTAGTCGTACTAAAATCATGCTAGCGACTTGCTAGTCGTGGTAAAATCATGCTAACGACTTGCTAGTAATGTTAAAATCATGCTAGCGACTTGCTAGTAATGTTAAAATTATGGTAGCGAATTGCTATTCATGCTAGAATCATTCTAGCGACTTGCCAGTCCTGTTAAAATAATGCTAAAATCATGCTAGCGACTTGCTAGTCATGCTAAAATAATGCAAAATCATGCTAGTCATGCTAAAATCATGCTATAGCGACTTGCTAGTCGTGCTAAAATCATGCTAGCGACTTGCTAGTCTTGCTAAAAATCATGCTAGCGACTTGCTAGTCATACTACAATCATGCTAACGACTTGCTAGTCTTGCTAAAACCATGCTAGCGACTTGCTAGTAATGCTAAAATAATGATAGCGACTTGCTAGTCATGCTATAATAATGCTAAAATCATGCTAGCGACTTGCTAGTCGTGCTAAAATCATGCTAGCGACTTGCTAGTCATGCTAAAATCATGCTAGCGACTTGCTAGTAATGCTAAAAATCATGCTAGCGACTTGCTAGTCATGTTATAATCATGCTAGCAACTTGCTAGTCATTCTATCAGCTTCAACTACTGTCTAAAATGAAACACTTTCACACTCCCAAAAACTTTAGAAATGGCTGTTCAAGCATTCGTTACGTCTCGTCTAGATTACTGCAATTCTTTATATTGCGGCCTATCTAAGTCTCAAATTGCTCGTCTACAGCTTGTCCAAAATGTGAAGGCGAGACTTCATCATAAATACCATAAACATGAACACATCACTCCGATTCTGAAAGCTCTTCAATGGCTTCAATGCAAACTTATGGTTTGTTTGTTTGTTTATTTCAAGAGTGTTGTGCAGTAGATAAAATGGCTTGTCTTGTGAAGATCTTTCTATGGATAATTCTTTATGTTAAAGGTGATGAAATATCAGGTGTTGAAATCTGCCCATATGTTGAAGAATGTGTTACGCACCAGTTCTCTTTTTGACGGTTTCTAACTTGTTCCACTGAGTCTGTTTCTGAATAAGTATAAAAAAGAGTTTTAGGAAAAATGTTGGGAGATTCATGTACTGTACTGTACTTTACGTCTGTGTACAGAATACTGTCAATTGTTGTTCTAAATCACTTAAATTGACATAAAAACACATGTAATTGCAAGCGAAAGTGTAGATAAATGGTGTGCAATATAGTTAAAATACATTCAGATTGTGTTTAACCCTCTGGGGTCTGAGGGTGTTTTGGGGCCCTGAAGAAGTTTTGACATGCCTTGACATTTGTGCTTTTTTCAGTATGTTAAAAACATATTAATATCCTAAATCTAAATACATTGTAATTAACACAAATTGGACTACAAAAATATGTAAGCAGCATGAATGTACATTTTTAAGTTTTTGAGAAAACAAAGTTTATGCGTGCATAGTGAAAAACTAAATTTTTGGAGTCACTGAAATAAGGTCATCTAACACATACAGCATATTTGTTCTCGGGACTTTCGAGAATTGGATGTGGTAGGCTTGGTTTTTTTCTACCAAATGATGTGAAAATCATCTAGTTCACTTGTTTTCACAAAACAGTATATAGATTTACATTTTTGAAGACACTTTTTGTTTAGAATGGCTGTATGCGAGGAGGCGTGAATCATCATGAATAATGCTGTGATTTACACCTGAGAAGACAAAGACCTGCATAATGAGCCGCATAATGAGCCATTCAGTCAGATGTTGACTGAGAGGAAACAACAGAAAGAATAAAGGAAAAATGAAAGGACAAAATAAATATATATTTTGTTTGAAGCGTATTTTGAATATATTTAACTATCACGTAAAATAACTTGAGATTCACTTGTGAGTGCAGTTAAACTTTTTATTAGGAACAAAAGTAATAAACAACACAGAAGTCAAGATGTCGTGGGTGCAATATCCAAATCACTCGTAGGAAACTTGAACACAGGAAAACGGGGAACAGCAGAAACTGCAAAGAAAACAAGTAGATGTGAGCAACACAATGATCTGACAAAGACAGAGCTAACATGGAGAAAACACATACACTACCAGCCAAACTTTTTAATTATTAAAAGGTTTTTTTTTTTTTAAGTGAGCAGTTTTTTTACATAGTAAACCTATTTCACAAAATTAGATAATTATTTTTCTTTAATAAAGTACCTTTGACTGGTAGTGTATAGCATAGGCGTATAACAGTTAGGTGCAAATAAAAACAGTGCAAGATAAATACATGTGTAAGGTTTGTAATGAAGTGATACAGGAGAAACCACACATCTTTTACCTTTCATACAGATTACTTAAAAAGAGAATATTAGTTTTTTGTTTGAATTGGTTTATGTAAAAGTAAACATTTCAAGCTTTCTACACGTATATGTATTATGTTTGTGAGGCACGTAATCACTGAGATTTAGGTTGTTTCATTTATGTGTCTGTGAAAAGATATAACAGATACAGTGAAGGCAGAGCGCGTGCCCTGTCTGTTTTCTTATTTTCATAAAAGCACAGTGTATACAAATAAAAATATACACTCTACAGTTTCGAATGATGTATTGGTTGTATTTGTACGATCAAATCTGACGGAGAATTTTACATTCTTTTCGGCGTTATTACAAAAGCGTGCCTCAGAACGCGCCGGCGCGTTTTTCGACCAAAGGGGGTCGAAACATCCTGAGACATGAGACATTTAGATGCAGTGAAATGAAACATACTTTATAATGTTTCACTTGCTGTAGTCAGGAAATACAGTTGGCAAAAAGTCTTAACTGGTAAAATGTGTGCACATTCTGTCACAGTAACAACTAACAAGCAGGCTAATAAAAGAAAAAAACTTACTTGTGTAAATATCTCCTCTGCTGGTTCACACTGTGTCTCATATAATGTTCATCTTCTGAAGTAAGTTTTATTCCTGACAGCCCGTCTTCTTCCAGAAAGGACTAACTTGAAAGAAAAGAAACTGCTTTCTCCTTTGTTTACTGTGATGTGGGCGTCTACTTTTGGCGCGGCGCCCTCACGTGGACGATTTGAATATGAAAAGAGAATAGCTCTTGGGCGTGATCTAATTAAAACTAATGAAGCAGACAAGAGAGACTGGACATCGTGTTGGTTTCATACGGATTACTTTATCACAGAATATTTTATTTCGATATTACATTACTTCATTTGAAAGTATGGATATCAAGCTTTCTCTAGATATATTGCTCATGTCTCTGTGTTGTGTATTGGCTGAGTTATAGTCTATTTTAATGACGCGTTTCTGAATGAAGATCACGAAGATCAACGCGGCAGACAGCACACCCTTTTTGTTTTCTTTATTTTGTAAAATCACAATATTTTTTTGGTTTTGTGAGTATATACAAATAAAAGTAGACCCTTTACAGATTTGATTGATGTACTGCTTTTATCTGTACAATCAGAAATGACCGAGTAATTGAAGTTCCTTTTGGGAAACTGCCACAAAACGCGTATACGCGTGTTTGGACCCCAGGGGGTTAAAAAGACTATGTACATATATGGTCTTTCCGGTCCTGGTATGCCCCCTTGTGGTTATAAGTTTTTCTATTCAGAGGATAAGTTGTTTTAAGTGAGATGAGCTCCTGACGCGAGCTAATAAACATGTTGTTACCCCTTCAGTCGAATCACTTCGACGTTACATTGGGATCTCGCCTGAGAGACCGATCATCTCTGAGCCTTATATAAAAAAGGCCAATTGCAAATTGGCGAGTGGACGTGCGCGTCGGCCACTCCCCCGTACATACGGGTATATAAGATGGCGGCGCGCATCACTCAAACAGACTTTCGCTTTGAGAGCCGGTATGCTCAAGCCTTCTCTCCTGAAAAGAAGAAAACTTCACGTTCCTGCTGCTCTCTCTGCTGGTGTGCGCCGATCAAAAAGAGATAAACTAAAAGAGTGAGTTTCTCGACGCCGCCAGCGGGGTCCTGTGGGCGGCCGTTTTCACGGCCACAAAAAGCCTCCTGCTCTCCAGCGAGCAAGCCCCATTGAGTGCACAGTGGTGCCGCGGTTTCCTCCCTGGGCAGACCGGGACTAAAAGAGCAATTTCTCACGGCCATGTAAAGACGTTCAGAATGGCTTTCCGGCCGTGCGCTTCTGGGTGCGGCGGTTACCTCACCTCACTGGACGGACATGAAAGCTGCTTCACATGTCTGGGCATCGAACATGCTGAGGCAGCTTTTACGGATGGTTCATGCATTCATTGCGAAAGCATGACCATGGGTATGCTGAGGACTCGCCGCTCGCTCGCGGGCAGGCCCCCCTTTGCGCCCCACGGCCGGCGAAGTTTTCCCGCCGCTGTGGCAAGGCACAAGCGGGGATTTCAAGTCTCGGTGCCGAACGTTCCGCCCACCAGCATACCCCCGTCGAGATGCCAGAGCAGTACGCCTCCCCGCCAGCCGGGCTGGGCGTCTCCTTCGGCGCTCCTCAGGAGGAAAAGATGTCGGTCGCTGCTTCAGAGGGAGAGTCAGGGAGCGAGGACGCTCTTCCGGCGGCGCAGCACCCCTCCGCAGTTGCTGCTCCGTCGGAGGCAGACTCCGAGCTCTCGGCTATGCTCCTCCGAGCCGCCAGGGGGATCGGCCTGGAGGTTACTCCATCTCCGGCGGCACCGCCTCGTCCGCCCTTGCGGGCCGCGCTTTTCATGCTGCGGGCCAGGCCGCCTCGGCCCTGCATGCGATGGTGACCCTGCAGGTCTACCAGGCCAAGGGGTTGAAACAGCTGCACGAGGGTGGTCCTGACCAAGGCACGATGCAGGAACTCCGCGCTGCCACCGACTTCGCCCTTCGTGCGACGAAGGTCGCGGCGCGGGCCCTTGGTCAGGTGATGTCCACGGCTGTGGTCCAGGAGCGACACCTGTGGCTCTCTCTGGCCCAGATGGCAGATGCCGACAAAGCACGCTTTCTCGACGCTCCCATCTCCCACAGGGGTCTTTTCGGCGACTCTGTCGAGGACTTTGCCCTACAGTTCTCGGCAGCCCAGAGACAGACGGAGGCATTGGACAATCAAAGGCTACATTCGACTTAGAGCAGCAGCACAAACAAACAAGATGTCACTTAAAGACACCCCATGTATGTCTAGCTCACGTGAAAGAAAGCTAACAGAGAAAGGTCAAGAGATGCGTGACCAAGACATCAGAAAACGTGAGAAAGCATTTAACAAGTCCTATGACGCTTGGAAGCTGGTAGCAAGGGTGACTAGGACAAAATTAAAAACCCTCTGTTCATCAGAAGGCCTTATTGAATTACAGCAAGACATTCAAGCAAAGCATGATAACGTAAACAAGCAGTATGAACCTATACTTCGTAACAGTACCACCACACCAGAGATTGTAAAGAAAATGGATACCTGTGTTACGCTAACAAAGGACATTTGTGACCTCATAAGTATCCGTCTACAGACCATTAATCAAGATTATAATGATCAACTTGAGAAGGAAAGGATAAGAGAAACATTAAACAAAGATGAATATGGGTCTGTCTTTGGCTACACTCAAACTGAAACGGTGAGCTCAGCGGAGTCACCGGAGAGATCGAGCAACCACTCCAGCTCAGCCAGTACCCACAGCAGTAGAGTAGATGCACAAGCCGAGCTTGCAGCTAAGCTGGAACAATCAAAAGCCATGAAAGAAATCCAAGCACAGCAAGCACATCTTCAGAAGTTAGAAGGTGAATGGAAACTTAAAGAGGCGAAAATGTTAGTAGAAATTAAACAAAAAGAGGTGGAAATGCAACAACAGTTGGAACAAGAGAGAACCAAATTGCAGCAGTTACAAGCAGCAAAGGATGTTGCCATAGCAGCAGCTCGTGTTAGAGCATATGATGATTTTGAAGGGTTTGAGAACCACGATGAGGTGATTAATGACGCAACTAACTCTGCTTGCTACAGAAAGGAAACTGAACCTCGATTAAATCCTGATGCTGCATCATTCCAACCTCACCAAACTGCTCCGGAGGTGACAATGTCCCAGGAGCCTGTCAGTCTAGCACAAGCAATCGCCAGCTCATTAAGTATGAACCGCTTGCCTGTCCCTGAACCAACCATGTTCCGTGGTGACCCTTTACAGTTTACAGATTGGAAGATGTCATTCATAGCTCTTATTGACACAAAGCCCCTCCCACCAAGTGACAAGTTTTATCTAAAAAATTATCTTGCTGGAGAGGCGCGTAAAGCTGTGGAAGGTTTCTTTTATCGAGATTCGGAAAGCGCATACAATGGAGCATGGAAAGTCTTACAAGACAGATATGGGAACCCGTTCATCATACAAAAGGCTTTCCGAGATAAGCTCATGAGATGGCCAAAGATCAACACAAACGATCCACTTGCACTACAAGAGTTTGCTGACTTCCTCCAAGGCTGCACTGAGGCGATTCCCCACGTCAAAGGACTAGCTATCCTTAACGATTGTGAGGAAAACCACAAGTTGCTCAAAAAACTACCGGAATGGATCGTGCGCAAATGGAGTCGAATTGTTGTAGAGGAGCTTGACTCATCTCGAAGCTATCCAGATCTTGCATGCTTCACAAAGTTCTTGAGCAAAGAGGCACAGATAGCCTGTAACCCTATTGCTTCTCCATTGTTGATGAACTTCAAGGCCACAGATGAAAGATCACCAAAGAGAGCCAAAGCTCTCAACACAAATACACAATCTAAGAGTTTCACTCAGGAGAAACAAGAAACAAACAGCAGTAAACCAAAATCAACTTGCTCTGTCTGTAAAAGTGAAGCTCATAACATCATCAAGTGTCCCACCTTCGCATCAAAGAGTGGTGAAGATAAAAAGGTATTCATCTGGGAAAATCGGCTCTGCTTTGGGTGCTTGAGGAAGGGTCACATGACCAAAGATTGTAAGAGACGACACACATGCAACATATGCAGCCGTCGGCACCCAACCTGCTTGCACGATGACAGAAAACAAGGACCTGTGGAAGCAACAACGAATAGCTCTACTTCCACAGAAAACCATGCAAGCTTGGAAATGCACAAGGTCGTATCCCATGCATCAACACAACGTGCTTCAGCTACCCCCAGTATCGTCCCAGTCCTTGTGTCTTCAATACAAGAGCCACACAGAGAAGTACTTACAATATTGGACACACAGAGTGACTCAACGTTTGTCTTAGAAGATGTACTTGACAAACTGAATGTTGATGCCCAACCAGTAAAATTAAAATTGAGTACTATGACGGCTATTGATACAATCATATCTAGCAAGAACATCCATGGTCTACAAGTACGAGGTCTGCACTCTAAGAACCGCATCCAATTACAGCAAGCCTACAGCCGTGACTTTATCCCAGTGGATAAGTCTTACGTCCCAACGAAGGAAACAGCTTTACTCTGGCCTCATCTCAGACATTTGGCAGATAAGCTACCACCCCTTCAAGACTGTGATGTAGGGCTCTTGATTGGGTATGACTGTCCAGCAGCACTAGCTCCTCTTGAGGTTATCATTGGAGACAAAAATCAACCGTTTGCACAGAGATCAAAACTAGGATGGAGTATCATAGGCTCATCAAATCCTCACCTAGACAGACAAGGAAGTCAGAGCTTTGTGCATCGGCTCACAGTAAAGGAACTGCCAATTCCATCGGCGACAGATGTTCTAAAAGCCCTAGAAGCAGACTTCACCGAGAGAACTTATGAAGATAAATATGTGTCCCAGAATGATGTTCATTTCATACATTTCCTCAATGACAACATCACGCAGAAGAAAGATGGACATTATGAGATGCCCCTCCCTTTCAAGGGCAATAGTCCACCCAACCTACCAAACAACAAGAGGCTAGCCACAGTTCGCCTGCAATGCCTTAAGAAGAAATTAAAGACCAATAAACAATATTATGATCAATACAAAACATTCATGGAAGAAACAATTAACAAGGGTGATGCAGAGCCTGCCCCTACAACGTCTGCAGGAGAGACTGAGTGGTACCTTCCGCATCACGGCATCTATCACCCTTAGAAAACCAGACAAGCTGAGAGTCGTATTCGACTGTTCAGCCAAATTCCATGGTGTTTCTCTAAACGACACTCTGCTAACTGGGCCTGATCTTATTAATCCTCTGGTAGGAGTTCTCTGCCGCTTCAGGAAGGAGGCTGTAGCGATCATCTGTGATATCGAAAGAATGTTTTATCAGTTCTCTGTCACTCCTGAATCCCGTAATTATCTGAAATTCCTCTGGTGGAAAGGTGGAGATTTGGAGAAGGAACCACAGGAATATAGGATGGCGTTTCATCTCTTCGGAGCCGCTTCGTCGCCAGGATGTGCCAACTTTGGCTTAAAACACCTTGCATGGCAACACAAAGCTGCCTATCCACTAGCATCAACATTTGTGGAGAAAAACTTTTATGTTGATGACGGGCTAGTCAGCGTCCCATCAGTTGTGGAAGCCCAGAAACTGATCATTGAGTCACAGGAGTTGTGCAAAAGAGGAGGTCTACGCCTCCATAAATTCAACTCAAATGAGGAAGCAGCCCTCACCTGCTTAGATCCCTCCGAAAGAGCAGCAACCATCGAACCTCTAGGACTGGATCCAACCCTATCAGAGCGTGCACTCGGCATTCAATGGTCGATTGAAGCTGATACTTTCAGTTTTAGCAGCAGCTTGAAAGATCAGCCTTCAACCAGGCGTGGTTGCCTTTCTGTCATTGCCTCTCTTTATGACCCTCTTGGATTCATTGCTCCATTCAGCCTAACTGGAAAGCGTATACTTCAAGAGCTGTGTCAAAGAGGCATTGGATGGGATGATCCACTCCCAGAAGATATGAGGCCACGGTGGGAGGAGTGGATAATTGGGCTTCAGAGGTTGAAAGAGGTTACAATTCCGAGATGTTACCACCCACATGACTTCCATAACATTGTCAGAGTAGAGTTGCACCATTTTTCGGATGCCAGCTGCGTGGGATACGGTGCATGTTCTTATCTCAGGTTCCAAAATGACCAGGATGAAGTCCATTGCAGTCTTGTTCTGGCGAAAGCAAGGGTTGCACCCTTAAAGGTCTTAAGTATTCCGAGACTAGAACTCGCAGCAGCTGTGGTTTCTACAAAAGTCAGTGTCATGTTAAAAAGTGAATTTGACATAAAGATTGATGAAGAGGTTTTCTGGACAGACTCACAAGTTGTGCTTGCGTATATTAACAATGATGCCCGTAGATTCCACATATTTGTTGCAAACCGTGTTCAGTTGATAAGGGATAATAGTGATCCCAGTCAGTGGCACTATGTGGACACCGCAGAAAACCCGGCTGATCATGCTTCACGAGGTCTTTGTGCTTCAGACATTCATTCAACAAACTGGCTGCGAGGACCAAAGTTTCTCTGGGAGAGTAAATTACTTCTAACACCCAGCGTTCTATCAGAATTACTTATTGGTGATCCTGAAATCAAGACAATTCAAGTGTTTGCAACAGAAGTCAAAAACTGCAATGACATCCTCAGGCGTTTGAGTCAGTTTTCCTCCTGGACAACAATTATTAAGGTGGTGGCAAGAATCAAGAGGTTGGGTTCTAAACAGAAACAACACAGTGAGTATGTGACTGTTAAGGAGCGTGAGAAGGCTGCAGACGAAGTGATTAAGATCGTGCAGCAGCAAGCCTTCCCCCAGGAGATAAAGATGCTTCAGGGTAAAAAAGAACTTCCAAACTCAAGCTCTCTTTTCCGTCTTGACCCTATCTGGTCTGAAGGACTTCTCTGTGTTGGTGGGAGATTGAAAGAGTCATCGCTCTGTCATAAAGTCAAGCACCCAGTCATCCTACCGAATAACAGCCACATCACCAAGCTGATTGTGTCTCATTTCCACGCTAAAACGTGCCATCAGGGTCGAAGCCAGACTTTAATGGAGCTTCGGGCCAATGGATTCTGGGTAGTTGGTGGGAGCAAGTTGGTTGCCAAGCTTATACACACTTGTGTGCTTTGCAGAAAACTGTGACGGCCGACAGAAAGACAACAAATGGCCGATCTTCCCACAGAACGTGTCGAAGCCTCAGCACCTTTCACACACAGCGGCATGGATTGTTTCGGTCCTTTCATTGTAAAGAGAGCCCGCAAAGAATACAAAAGATACGGCGTAATTTTTACATGTCTGTACTCTAGAGATGTTCATATTGAAATGCTCGAAGATTTGTCAACAGACTCATTCATCAACTCATTGAGATGCTTCATCAGCCTGAGAGGAGCTGTTCAACAACTTCGCTGTGACCAAGGTTCTAATTTTGTTGGCGCCAGGAATGAGCTCAAGGAAGCACTTAAACAGTGTGATACTAAGCTACTGGAAATCTTCCTGACTGAGAAGCAGTGCGAATTTGTCTTCAATGCTCCCTCTGACAGTCCTGCAGGTGGTGTCTGGGAACGCCAGATCAGAACTGTTCGCAATGTGCTGAATGCCACCTTCGCACAGTGCCCAGGTCGACTTGATGATGCCTCCCTCAGAACACTGCTATATGAGGCCATGGCAATTGTTAACAGCCGTCCGTTAACAGTGGATGGAATCAATGATCCTCAGGCACTGGAGCCTATAACACCGAATCACCTCATTATGATGAAATCTAAAGTTGCTCTTCCTCCTCCTGGAGTATTTGTTAAGGAGGACCTGTATGCGACAAAGAGGTGGAGAAGAGTTCAGTATCTCATTGAACAGTTTTGGAGTCGCTGGAAAAGGGAGTATCTGCTGAATATATCCTTGAGACAGAAATGGCACTCACCTCAACGCAACCTCCAAGTGAATGACATTGTCATTATTAAAGATGACAACCTCCCAAGAAATCAGTGGCAACTTGGACGAGTGATTGAGACTATTCAAAGTAGTGATGGCTTGGTTCGTCTAGTAAAAGTGCAAGTTGGGGAGAGGAAACCTCATAAAAAACAAGATCCTCCCTCCAAGCCCTCCGTTATTGAGAGACCAATCAAAAAATTGGTGCTCCTCCTAGAGAACTGACTATAAGAAAGTGATTGATAACACTGCACAAACTGCTCTGTTGTACACCTCTGATTAAATTCAGGCTTTTTCACGAGTCAAGAAATCCTGCACAATTCACTTACTCTTTGTATATTTGTTCATTCATTGTACTAGGATTTGGTGGGAGTGTAAATGTCTTATAGCCTAAAGCGCAACAATATTTTTCTACACAGTTTATAAAATATATATATATATATATATATATTTTAAAGACATTATAGTTCGACAGTGTCACCTTAAATGTTCAGGCTTTTATTTTGAAAAGCACTCTTCTTCTTCTTCTTCGGAAAGGGTTTGACGCTAAAACTTCCTGTTACACTCTCTGCACAATGTGCTCGCGCTTCGTCGGAAGAACGGTATAAACTTGTTACCACTTTAATTCTTTATCGTGTTCTTCCATTTGAATCCTATAAAGAGTTTACATTGTGATTTAATTTATTTTCGTATTGCTCATACATGTTATTTTTAAGAGCTCCAAACTGTGATGGTGTGTCAAGCTAGAGAGCATGGTAGCTGATGATGGAAACTCTTTGAATTAGCGCCCTTGGAGAAGCGGAATGAGGTATGACGGAAAATGTGTGGAGTTTGTATTATCAAAAAGAGATTTGAGAGATTGTCAATACTTAATTTGTTTATGGGTTTGTTGCACATTTCATCAATATAAAAGCATATTCTTTCTGTGAACAATTATAATATATTGTATTTCAACTAAAAGAAGCATGTGATATTTCATATTGGTCATCTGTTGAAATTATTTGTATTGCTTGAAAACATGATTCATATGTGAACATAATGTATGTGCAATTTATTTGTGAAGCTACATAAAAGTATTTTGTATTTCTTCTGTAGTTTTCACGGTGTTCATGGTGCATGGTGCTTGTTGAGAAGAAGGAATAAAATGACACCCGTTTGAAACTCTCTGCGTCTTGATATATCCGAGGGGCCGCTACAGACACAATTAAAAAAAAATATCAAATTCTTTATTTAAATATTGCATATAACAAAAATACAAAAAATACAGTCTTCCAATACTTGGACAGGTTATCTTCAATATTTCTGACTTTTTGCAGTGCATTATGTTGTATCCTCTGGATTTAGCCTTACAAAGAATATTTAGGCAACATTAAAAATAATAGGGGGAAAAAAATATATAAGCAGCTAAAGAATACATATCATCTGCATATTCCAGGTGCAGTAGATAAAATGGCTTGTCTTGTGAGGATCTTTCTATGGGTAATTCTTTATGTTAAAGGTGATGAAATATCAGGTGTTGAAATCTGTCCATATGTTGAAGAATGCGTTACACACCAGTTCTCTTTCTGACGGTTTCTAACTTATACAGAAACACCTACTCGTTGGAACAAGTTTAGAAAAGATGCAGGTATGTAAAGAGAAATTTCTTAGGAAAATGTCCGGAGACTTATGTACTGTACTTTACATCTGTGTACAGAATACCTTCAATATCATTGTCGCTTAAACACATGTAATTGCATTAATTGTAAGAAAAAGTTTAACAAATCTGAATAAAATTAATTTGCGTTCAAATACTTGAACAGAAACATAAAAACACATGTACTTGCATTAATTGCAAGCGAAAGTTTAACAAATCGAAACAAAATTAATTTGCATTCAAATACATTTGATTTTATTTAAACTAGGCCATACTGCACTGTAAAAAAATGATTGACTTTTAGTTGGGCGAATGAGTCATCACTGAGTCTTTGGTCTAACTGCACAATGAATTAGAACAACTTGAACAGAAATGGAAAGCTTGAAATAAGCTTTAACCACGCACAAAGTATCTCTTTTGTTTAATGTGCATGCAGCAAAAATACTAAGCTATGATGGCGAAATACTTTAGCAAAGTGAAAAATGCACTATCCGCCATGTTTCTGAAACTTTGCTGATCAAGAAGGGAGCAAATGAGCGTCACATTTGGATGAAAACAGATGAGACATAATCTACTACATTTAATGAATCAAATACACTGTTAGACATTTCAAAGGGTTTTTACCGTAACTTACTGGCAATACTGTTATAAGGTACTGAATAATCTACTACAGTTTACTACTGTTATTCATTTATTTGAATATGTTCATTCAATTTTATCATTTTTATATTTAATTAACTTTATTTGAATTCGATTTATTTAATTTAGGTACTACTGACATTCAAAATGAAACAGACACAATTAATACACAATATCATATTTCTTTATTTAAATATTGCATATAACAAAAATACAAAAAATACAGTCTTCCAATACTTGAACCGGTTATCTTCAATATTTCACCTGTCTGACTTTTTGCAGTGCATTATGTTGTATCCTCTGGATTTAGCCTTACAAAGAATATTTAGGCAACATTAAAAATAATAGGGGAAAAAATTATATATGCAGCTAAAGAATACATATCATCTGCATATTCCAGGTGCAGTAGATAAAATGGCTTGTCTTGTGAGGATCTTTCTATGGATAATTCTTTATGTTAAAGGTGATGTGATGAAATATCAGGTGTTGAAATCTGTCCATATGTTGAAGAATGCGTTACACACCAGTTCTCTTTTTGACGGTTTCTAACTTATTCAGAAACACCTACTCGTTGGAACAAGTTTAGAAAAGATGCATGTGTGTAAAGAGAAATTTCTTAAGAGAATGTCCGGAGACTTATGTACTGTACTTTATATCTGTGTACAGAATACCTTCAATGTCATTGTCGCTTAAACACATGTAATTGCATTAATTGTATGAAAAAGTTTAACAAATCTAAACAAAATTAATTTGCGTTCAAATACTTGAACAGAAACATAAAAACACATGTACTTGCATTAATTGCAAGCGAAAGTTTAACAAATCGAAACAAAATTAATTTGCATTCAAATACATTTGATTTTATTTAAACTAGGCCATACTGCACTGTAAAAAAATGATTGACTTTTAGTTGGGCGAATGAGTCATCACTGAGTCTTTGGTCTAACTGCACAATGAATTAGAACAACTTGAACAGAAATGGAAAGCTTGAAATAAGCTTTAACCACGCACAAAGTATCTCTTTTGTTTAATGTGCATGCAGCAAAAATACTAAGCTATGATGGCGAAATACTTTAGCAAAGTGAAAAATGCACTATCCGCCATGTTTCTGAAACTTTGCTGATCAAGAAGGGAGCAAATGAGCGTCACATTTGGATGAAAACAGATGAGACTTAATTTACTACAGATAATGAATCAAATACACTGTTAGACATTTCAAAGGGTTTTTACAGTAACTTACTGGCAACACTGTTATAAGGTACTGTATAATCTACTACAGTTTACTACTGTTATTCATTTATTTGAATATGTTCATTCGATTTTATCATTTTTATATTTAATAAATTTTATTTTAATTCGATTTAATTAATTTAGGTACTACTGACATTCAAAATTAAACAGACACTGTAAATGTCTTATAGCCTAAAGCGCAACAATATTTTTCTACACAGTTTATAAAATATATATATATATATATATATATTTTAAAGACATTATAGTTCGACAGTGTCACCTTATCTGTTCAGGCTTTTATTTTGAAAAGCGCTCTTCTTCTTCTTCTTCGAAAGGGTTTGACGCTAAAACTTCCTGTTACACTCTCTGCACAAAGTGCTCGCGCTTCGTCGGAAGAACGGTATAAACTTGTTACCACTTTAATTCTTTATCGTGTTGTTCCATTTGAATCCTATAAAGAGTTTACATTGTGATTTAATTTATTTTCGTATTGCTCATACATGTTATTTTTAAGAGCTCCAAACTGTGATGGTGTGTCAAGCTAGAGAGCATGGTAGCTGATGATGGAAACTCTTTGAATTAGCGCTCTTGGAGAAGCGGAATGAGGTATGACGGAAAATGTGTGGAGTTTGTATTATCAAAAAGAGATTTGAGAGATTGTCAATACTTAATTTGTTTATGGGTTTGTTGCACATTTCATCAATATAAAAGCATATTCTTTCTGTGAACAATTATAATATATTGTATTTCAACTAAAAGAAGCATGTGATATTTCATATTGGTCATCTGTTGAAATTATTTGTATTGCTTGAAAACATGATTCATATGTGAACATAATGTATGTGCAATTTATTTGTGAAGCTACATAAAAGTATTTTGTATTTCTTCTGTAGTTTTCACGGTGTTCATGGTGCATGGTGCTTGTTGAGAAGAAGGAATAAAATGACACCCGTTTGAAACTCTCTGCGTCTTGATATATCCGAGGGGCCGCTACAGACACAATTAAAACAAAATATCAAATTCTTTATTTAAATATTGCATATAACAAAAATACAAAAAATACAGTCTTCCAATACTTGGACAGGTTATCTTCAATATTTCTGACTTTTTGCAGTGCATTATGTTGTATCCTCTGGATTTAGCCTTACAAAGAATATTTAGGCAACATTAAAAATAATAGGGGGAAAAAAATATATAAGCAGCTAAAGAATACATATCATCTGCATATTCCAGGTGCAGTAGATAAAATGGCTTGTCTTGTGAGGATCTTTCTATGGGTAATTCTTTATGTTAAAGGTGATGAAATATCAGGTGTTGAAATCTGTCCATATGTTGAAGAATGCGTTACACACCAGTTCTCTTTCTGACGGTTTCTAACTTATACAGAAACACCTACTCGTTGGAACAAGTTTAGAAAAGATGCAGGTATGTAAAGAGAAATTTCTTAGGAAAATGTCCGGAGACTTATGTACTGTACTTTACATCTGTGTACAGAATACCTTCAATATCATTGTCGCTTAAACACATGTAATTGCATTAATTGTAAGAAAAAGTTTAACAAATCTGAATAAAATTAATTTGCGTTCAAATACTTGAACAGAAACATAAAAACACATGTACTTGCATTAATTGCAAGCGAAAGTTTAACAAATCGAAACAAAATTAATTTGCATTCAAATACATTTGATTTTATTTAAACTAGGCCATACTGCACTGTAAAAAAATGATTGACTTTTAGTTGGGCGAATGAGTCATCACTGAGTCTTTGGTCTAACTGCACAATGAATTAGAACAACTTGAACAGAAATGGAAAGCTTGAAATAAGCTTTAACCACGCACAAAGTATCTCTTTTGTTTAATGTGCATGCAGCAAAAATACTAAGCTATGATGGCGAAATACTTTAGCAAAGTGAAAAATGCACTATCCGCCATGTTTCTGAAACTTTGCTGATCAAGAAGGGAGCAAATGAGCGTCACATTTGGATGAAAACAGATGAGACATAATCTACTACATTTAATGAATCAAATACACTGTTAGACATTTCAAAGGGTTTTTACCGTAACTTACTGGCAACACTGTTATAAGGTACTGAATAATCTACTACAGTTTACTACTGTTATTCATTTATTTCAATATGTTCATTCAATTTTATCATTTTTATATTTAATTAACTTTATTTGAATTCGATTTATTTAATTTAGGTACTACTGACATTCAAAATGAAACAGACACAATTAATACACAATATCATATTTCTTTATTTAAATATTGCATATAACAAAAATACAAAAAATACAGTCTTCCAATACTTGAACCGGTTATCTTCAATATTTCACCTGTCTGACTTTTTGCAGTGCATTATGTTGTATCCTCTGGATTTAGCCTTACAAAGAATATTCAGGCAACATTAAAATTAAAATGGGAAAAAATTATATGAGCAGCTGAAGAATACATATCATCTGCATATTCCAGGTGCAGTAGATAAAATGGCTTGTCTTGTGAGGATTTTTGTATGGATAATTCTTTATGTTAAAGGTGATGAAAGATCAGATGTTGAAATCTGTCCATATGTTGAAGAATGCGTTACACACCAGTTCTCTTTTTGACGGTTTCTAACTTATACAGAAACACCTACTCGTTGGAACAAGTTTAGAAAAGATGCAGGTATGTAAAGAGAAATTTCTTAGGAAAATGTCCGGAGACTTATGTACTGTACTTTACATCTGTGTACAGAATACCTTCAATATCATTGTCGCTTAAACACATGTAATTGCATTAATTGTAAGAAAAAGTTTAACAAATCTGAATAAAATTAATTTGCGTTCAAATACTTGAACAGAAACATAAAAACACATGTACTTGCATTAATTGCAAGCGAAAGTTTAACAAATCGAAACAAAATTAATTGGCATTCAAATACAATTGATTTTATTTAAACTAGGCCATACTGCACTGTAAAAAAAATGATTGACTTTTAGTTGGGCGAATGAGTCATCACTGAGTCTTTGGTCTAACTGCACAATGAATTAGAACAACTTGAACAGAAATGGAAAGCTTGAAATAAGCTTTAACCACGCACAAAGTATCTCTTTTGTTTAATGTGCATGCAGCAAAAATACTAAGCTATGATGGCGAAATACTTTAGCAAAGTGAAAAATGCACTATCCGCCATGTTTCTGAAACTTTGCTGATCAAGAAAGGAGCAAATGAGCGTCACATTTGGATGAAAACAGATGAGACTTAATTTACTACAGATAATGAATCAAATACACTGTTAGACATTTCAAAGGGTTTTTACCGTAACTTACTGGCAATACTGTTATAAGGTACTGAATAATCTACTACAGTTTACTACTGTTATTCATTTATTTGAATATGTTCATTCGATTTTATCATTTTTATATTTAATTAATTTTATTTGAATTTGATTTAATTAATTTAGGTACTACTGACATTCAAAATTAAACAGACACAATTAATACAAAATATCAAATTCTTTATTTAAATATTGCATATAACAAAAATACAAAAAATACAGTCTTCCAATTCTTGGACAGGTTATCTTCAATATTTCACCTGTCTGACTTTTTGCAGTGCATTATGTTGTATCCTCTGGATTTAGCCTTACAAAGAATATTTAGGCAACATTAAAAATAATAGGGGAAAAAATTATATATGCAGCTAAAGAATACATATCATCTGCATATTCCAGGTGCAGTAGATAAAATGGCTTGTCTTGTGAGGATCTTTCTATGGATAATTCTTTATGTTAAAGGTGATGTGATGAAATATCAGGTGTTGAAATCTGTCCATATGTTGAAGAATGCGTTACACACCAGTTCTCTTTTTGACGGTTTCTAACTTATTCAGAAACACCTACTCGTTGGAACAAGTTTAGAAAAGATGCATGTGTGTAAAGAGAAATTTCTTAAGAGAATGTCCGGAGACTTATGTACTGTACTTTATATCTGTGTACAGAATACCTTCAATGTCATTGTCGCTTAAACACATGTAATTGCATTAATTGTAAGAAAAAGTTTAACAAATCTAAACAAAATTAATTTGCGTTCAAATACTTGAACAGAAACATAAAAACACATGTACTTGCATTAATTGCAAGCGAAAGTTTAACAAATCGAAACAAAATTAATTTGCATTCAAATACATTTGATTTTATTTAAACTAGGCCATACTGCACTGTAAAAAAATGATTGACTTTTAGTTGGGCGAATGAGTCATCACTGAGTCTTTGGTCTAACTGCACAATGAATTAGAACAACTTGAACAGAAATGGAAAGCTTGAAATAAGCTTTAACCACGCACAAAGTATCTCTTTTGTTTAATGTGCATGCAGCAAAAATACTAAGCTATGATGGCGAAATACTTTAGCAAAGTGAAAAATGCACTATCCGCCATGTTTCTGAAACTTTGCTGATCAAGAAAGGAGCAAATGAGCGTCACATTTGGATGAAAACAGATGAGACTTAATTTACTACAGATAATGAATCAAATACACTGTTAGACATTTCAAAGGGTTTTTACCGTAACTTACTGGCAATACTGTTATAAGGTACTGAATAATCTACTACAGTTTACTACTGTTATTCATTTATTTGAATATGTTCATTCGATTTTATCATTTTTATATTTAATTAATTTTATTTGAATTTGATTTAATTAATTTAGGTACTACTGACATTCAAAATTAAACAGACACAATTAATACAAAATATCAAATTCTTTATTTAAATATTGCATATAACAAAAATACAAAAAATACAGTCTTCCAATTCTTGGACAGGTTATCTTCAATATTTCACCTGTCTGACTTTTTGCAGTGCATTATGTTGTATCCTCTGGATTTAGCCTTACAAAGAATATTTAGGCAACATTAAAAATAATAGGGGAAAAAATTATATATGCAGCTAAAGAATACATATCATCTGCATATTCCAGGTGCAGTAGATAAAATGGCTTGTCTTGTGAGGATCTTTCTATGGATAATTCTTTATGTTAAAGGTGATGTGATGAAATATCAGGTGTTGAAATCTGTCCATATGTTGAAGAATGCGTTACACACCAGTTCTCTTTTTGACGGTTTCTAACTTATTCAGAAACACCTACTCGTTGGAACAAGTTTAGAAAAGATGCATGTGTGTAAAGAGAAATTTCTTAAGAGAATGTCCGGAGACTTATGTACTGTACTTTATATCTGTGTACAGAATACCTTCAATGTCATTGTCGCTTAAACACATGTAATTGCATTAATTGTAAGAAAAAGTTTAACAAATCTAAACAAAATTAATTTGCGTTCAAATACTTGAACAGAAACATAAAAACACATGTACTTGCATTAATTGCAAGCGAAAGTTTAACAAATCGAAACAAAATTAATTTGCATTCAAATACATTTGATTTTATTTAAACTAGGCCATACTGCACTGTAAAAAAATGATTGACTTTTAGTTGGGCGAATGAGTCATCACTGAGTCTTTGGTCTAACTGCACAATGAATTAGAACAACTTGAACAGAAATGGAAAGCTTGAAATAAGCTTTAACCACGCACAAAGTATCTCTTTTGTTTAATGTGCATGCAGCAAAAATACTAAGCTATGATGGCGAAATACTTTAGCAAAGTGAAAAATGCACTATCCGCCATGTTTCTGAAACTTTGCTGATCAAGAAGGGAGCAAATGAGCGTCACATTTGGATGAAAACAGATGAGACTTAATTTACTACAGATAATGAATCAAATACACTGTTAGACATTTCAAAGGGTTTTTACAGTAACTTACTGGCAACACTGTTATAAGGTACTGTATAATCTACTACAGTTTACTACTGTTATTCATTTATTTGAATATGTTCATTCGATTTTATCATTTTTATATTTAATAAATTTTATTTTAATTCGATTTAATTAATTTAGGTACTACTGACATTCAAAATTAAACAGACACTGTAAATGTCTTATAGCCTAAAGCGCAACAATATTTTTCTACACAGTTTATAAAATATATATATATATATATATATATATATATATATATATATATATATATTTTAAAGACATTATAGTTCGACAGTGTCACCTTATCTGTTCAGGCTTTTATTTTGAAAAGCGCTCTTCTTCTTCTTCTTCGAAAGGGTTTGACGCTAAAACTTCCTGTTACACTCTCTGCACAAAGTGCTCGCGCTTCGTCGGAAGAACGGTATAAACTTGTTACCACTTTAATTCTTTATCGTGTTGTTCCATTTGAATCCTATAAAGAGTTTACATTGTGATTTAATTTATTTTCGTATTGCTCATACATGTTATTTTTAAGAGCTCCAAACTGTGATGGTGTGTCAAGCTAGAGAGCATGGTAGCTGATGATGGAAACTCTTTGAATTAGCGCCCTTGGAGAAGCGGAATGAGGTATGACGGAAAATGTGTGGAGTTTGTATTATCAAAAAGAGATTTGAGAGATTGTCAATACTTAATTTGTTTATGGGTTTGTTGCACATTTCATCAATATAAAAGCATATTCTTTCTGTGAACAATTATAATATATTGTATTTCAACTAAAAGAAGCATGTGATATTTCATATTGGTCATCTGTTGAAATTATTTGTATTGCTTGAAAACATGATTCATATGTGAACATAATGTATGTGCAATTTATTTGTGAAGCTACATAAAAGTATTTTGTATTTCTTCTGTAGTTTTCACGGTGTTCATGGTGCATGGTGCTTGTTGAGAAGAAGGAATAAAATGACACCCGTTTGAAACTCTCTGCGTCTTGATATATCCGAGGGGCCGCTACAGTGAAAACTCATCGCTGCACCAGCCCTGCTATCCCTGGTGAGAAGCTGACGCCATCACATTTGAGGTCCATCCACCAGCCTAATACCAGCCAGTTTACTTTGCTTGCATCCAGCTCATGCACCCAGGCAAGACTTAAATGGACAGCATGCTTAAGGTACAGCTAAAGCTGCAAAAAGGGACAATTTCTACACACATCCTTGCAGCATAACTGAAGTGACTTAGATAATAATATGGTATTATAAGGTCAAAATATCTTGCAAACTAATTCTCAGTTCCTAACGCTTCTAAAACTGGTGACTATTGCAAGAAACTAGCTCGTGCGCTTGGGTAATGTCTCTTTATGAAAAGGTAGAAAGGGAGTTTGTTGTTACTGTTTTAAGATAAAAATCCTTTAGATGTCCATAATCTGTTAATGCTCAGCATAAACATTACTCTGTGGTAAAAGATAACTACAGCTTACTTAAGTTAAAAATTAGGCATTGGACAATCAAAGGCTACATTCGACTTAGAGCAGCAGCACAAACAAACAAGATGTCACTTAAAGACACCCCATGTATGTCTAGCTCACGTGAAAGAAAGCTAACAGAGAAAGGTCAAGAGATGCGTGACCAAGACATCAGAAAACGTGAGAAAGCATTTAACAAGTCCTATGACGCTTGGAAGCTGGTAGCAAGGGTGACTAGGACAAAATTAAAAACCCTCTGTTCATCAGAAGGCCTTATTGAATTACAGCAAGACATTCAAGCAAAGCATGATAACGTAAACAAGCAGTATGAACCTATACTTCGTAACAGTACCACCACACCAGAGATTGTAAAGAAAATGGATACCTGTGTTACGCTAACAAAGGACATTTGTGACCTCATAAGTATCCGTCTACAGACCATTAATCAAGATTATAATGATCAACTTGAGAAGGAAAGGATAAGAGAAACATTAAACAAAGATGAATATGGGTCTGTCTTTGGCTACACTCAAACTGAAACGGTGAGCTCAGCGGAGTCACCGGAGAGATCGAGCAACCACTCCAGCTCAGCCAGTACCCACAGCAGTAGAGTAGATGCACAAGCCGAGCTTGCAGCTAAGCTGGAACAATCAAAAGCCATGAAAGAAATCCAAGCACAGCAAGCACATCTTCAGAAGTTAGAAGGTGAATGGAAACTTAAAGAGGCGAAAATGTTAGTAGAAATTAAACAAAAAGAGGTGGAAATGCAACAACAGTTGGAACAAGAGAGAACCAAATTGCAGCAGTTACAAGCAGCAAAGGATGTTGCCATAGCAGCAGCTCGTGTTAGAGCATATGATGATTTTGAAGGGTTTGAGAACCACGATGAGGTGATTAATGACGCAACTAACTCTGCTTGCTACAGAAAGGAAACTGAACCTCGATTAAATCCTGATGCTGCATCATTCCAACCTCACCAAACTGCTCCGGAGGTGACAATGTCCCAGGAGCCTGTCAGTCTAGCACAAGCAATCGCCAGCTCATTAAGTATGAACCGCTTGCCTGTCCCTGAACCAACCATGTTCCGTGGTGACCCTTTACAGTTTACAGATTGGAAGATGTCATTCATAGCTCTTATTGACACAAAGCCCCTCCCACCAAGTGACAAGTTTTATCTAAAAAATTATCTTGCTGGAGAGGCGCGTAAAGCTGTGGAAGGTTTCTTTTATCGAGATTCGGAAAGCGCATACAATGGAGCATGGAAAGTCTTACAAGACAGATATGGGAACCCGTTCATCATACAAAAGGCTTTCCGAGATAAGCTCATGAGATGGCCAAAGATCAACACAAACGATCCACTTGCACTACAAGAGTTTGCTGACTTCCTCCAAGGCTGCACTGAGGCGATTCCCCACGTCAAAGGACTAGCTATCCTTAACGATTGTGAGGAAAACCACAAGTTGCTCAAAAAACTACCGGAATGGATCGTGCGCAAATGGAGTCGAATTGTTGTAGAGGAGCTTGACTCATCTCGAAGCTATCCAGATCTTGCATGCTTCACAAAGTTCTTGAGCAAAGAGGCACGGATAGCCTGTAACCCTATTGCTTCTCCATTGTTGATGAACTTCAAGGCCACAGATGAAAGATCACCAAAGAGAGCCAAAGCTCTCAACACAAATACACAATCTAAGAGTTTCACTCAGGAGAAACAAGAAACAAACAGCAGTAAACCAAAATCAACTTGCTCTGTCTGTAAAAGTGAAGCTCATAACATCATCAAGTGTCCCACCTTCGCATCAAAGAGTGGTGAAGATAAAAAGGTATTCATCTGGGAAAATCGGCTCTGCTTTGGGTGCTTGTGGAAGGGTCACATGACCAAAGATTGTAAGAGACGACACACATGCAACATATGCAGCCGTCGGCACCCAACCTGCTTGCACGATGACAGAAAACAAGGACCTGTGGAAGCAACAACGAATAGCTCTACTTCCACAGAAAACCATGCAAGCTTGGAAATGCACAAGGTCGTATCCCATGCATCAACACAACGTGCTTCAGCTACCTCAAGTATCGTCCCAGTCCTTGTGTCTTCAATACAAGAGCCACACAGAGAAGTACTTACGTACGCAATATTGGACACACAGAGTGACTCAACATTTGTCTTAGAAGATGTACTTGACAAACTGAATGTTGATGCCCAACCAGTAAAATTAAAATTGAGTACTATGACGGCTATTGATACAATCATATCTAGCAAGAACATCCATGGTCTACAAGTACGAGGTCTGCACTCTAAGAACCGCATCCAATTACAGCAAGCCTACAGCCGTGACTTTATCCCAGTGGATAAGTCTTACGTCCCAACGAAGGAAACAGCTTTACTCTGGCCTCATCTCAGACATTTGGCAGATAAGCTACCACCCCTTCAAGACTGTGATGTAGGGCTCTTGATTGGGTATGACTGTCCAGCAGCACTAGCTCCTCTTGAGGTTATCATTGGAGACAAAAATCAACCGTTTGCACAGAGATCAAAACTAGGATGGAGTATCATAGGCTCATCAAATCCTCACCTAGACAGACAAGGAAGTCAGAGCTTTGTGCATCGGCTCACAGTAAAGGAACTGCCAATTCCATCGGCGACAGATGTTCTAAAAGCCCTAGAAGCAGACTTCACCGAGAGAACTTATGAAGATAAATATGTGTCCCAGAATGATGTTCATTTCATACATTTCCTCAATGACAACATCACGCAGAAGAAAGATGGACATTATGAGATGCCCCTCCCTTTCAAGGGCAATAGTCCACCCAACCTACCAAACAACAAGAGGCTAGCCACAGTTCGCCTGCAATGCCTTAAGAAGAAATTAAAGACCAATAAACAATATTATGATCAATACAAAACATTCATGGAAGAAACAATTAACAAGGGTGATGCAGAGCCTGCCCCTACAACGTCTGCAGGAGAGACTGAGTGGTACCTTCCGCATCACGGCATCTATCACCCTTAGAAAACCAGACAAGCTGAGAGTCGTATTCGACTGTTCAGCCAAATTCCATGGTGTTTCTCTAAACGACACTCTGCTAACTGGGCCTGATCTTATTAATCCTCTGGTAGGAGTTCTCTGCCGCTTCAGGAAGGAGGCTGTAGCGATCATCTGTGATATCGAAAGAATGTTTTATCAGTTCTCTGTCACTCCTGAATCCCGTAATTATCTGAAATTCCTCTGGTGGAAAGGTGGAGATTTGGAGAAGGAACCACAGGAATATAGGATGGCGGTTCATCTCTTCGGAGCCGCTTCGTCGCCAGGATGTGCCAACTTTGGCTTAAAACACCTTGCATGGCAACACAAAGCTGCCTATCCACTAGCATCAACATTTGTGGAGAAAAACTTTTATGTTGATGACGGGCTAGTCAGCGTCCCATCAGTTGTGGAAGCCCAGAAACTGATCATTGAGTCACAGGAGTTGTGCAAAAGAGGAGGTCTACGCCTCCATAAATTCAACTCAAATGAGGAAGCAGCCCTCACCTGCTTAGATCCCTCCGAAAGAGCAGCAACCATCGAACCTCTAGGACTGGATCCAACCCTATCAGAGCGTGCACTCGGCATTCAATGGTCGATTGAAGCTGATACTTTCAGTTTTAGCAGCAGCTTGAAAGATCAGCCTTCAACCAGGCGTGGTTGCCTTTCTGTCATTGCCTCTCTTTATGACCCTCTTGGATTCATTGCTCCATTCAGCCTAACTGGAAAGCGTATACTTCAAGAGCTGTGTCAAAGAGGCATTGGATGGGATGATCCACTCCCAGAAGATATGAGGCCACGGTGGGAGGAGTGGATAATTGGGCTTCAGAGGTTGAAAGAGGTTACAATTCCGAGATGTTACCACCCACATGACTTCCATAACATTGTCAGAGTAGAGTTGCACCATTTTTCGGATGCCAGCTGCGTGGGATACGGTGCATGTTCTTATCTCAGGTTCCAAAATGACCAGGATGAAGTCCATTGCAGTCTTGTTCTGGCGAAAGCAAGGGTTGCACCCTTAAAGGTCTTAAGTATTCCGAGACTAGAACTCGCAGCAGCTGTGGTTTCTACAAAAGTCAGTGTCATGTTAAAAAGTGAATTTGACATAAAGATTGATGAAGAGGTTTTCTGGACAGACTCACAAGTTGTGCTTGCGTATATTAACAATGATGCCCGTAGATTCCACATATTTGTTGCAAACCGTGTTCAGTTGATAAGGGATAATAGTGATCCCAGTCAGTGGCACTATGTGGACACCGCAGAAAACCCGGCTGATCATGCTTCACGAGGTCTTTGTGCTTCAGACATTCATTCAACAAACTGGCTGCGAGGACCAAAGTTTCTCTGGGAGAGTAAATTACTTCTAACACCCAGCGTTCTATCAGAATTACTTATTGGTGATCCTGAAATCAAGACAATTCAAGTGTTTGCAACAGAAGTCAAAAACTGCAATGACATCCTCAGGCGTTTGAGTCAGTTTTCCTCCTGGACAACAATTATTAAGGTGGTGGCAAGAATCAAGAGGTTGGGTTCTAAACAGAAACAACACAGTGAGTATGTGACTGTTAAGGAGCGTGAGAAGGCTGCAGACGAAGTGATTAAGATCGTGCAGCAGCAAGCCTTCCCCCAGGAGATAAAGATGCTTCAGGGTAAAAAAGAACTTCCAAACTCAAGCTCTCTTTTCCGTCTTGACCCTATCTGGTCTGAAGGACTTCTCTGTGTTGGTGGGAGATTGAAAGAGTCATCGCTCTGTCATAAAGTCAAGCACCCAGTCATCCTACCGAATAACAGCCACATCACCAAGCTGATTGTGTCTCATTTCCACGCTAAAACGTGCCATCAGGGTCGAAGCCAGACTTTAATGGAGCTTCGGGCCAATGGATTCTGGGTAGTTGGTGGGAGCAAGTTGGTTGCCAAGCTTATACACACTTGTGTGCTTTGCAGAAAACTGTGACGGCCGACAGAAAGACAACAAATGGCCGATCTTCCCACAGAACGTGTCGAAGCCTCAGCACCTTTCACACACAGCGGCATGGATTGTTTCGGTCCTTTCATTGTAAAGAGAGCCCGCAAAGAATACAAAAGATACGGCGTAATTTTTACATGTCTGTACTCTAGAGATGTTCATATTGAAATGCTCGAAGATTTGTCAACAGACTCATTCATCAACTCATTGAGATGCTTCATCAGCCTGAGAGGAGCTGTTCAACAACTTCGCTGTGACCAAGGTTCTAATTTTGTTGGCGCCAGGAATGAGCTCAAGGAAGCACTTAAACAGTGTGATACTAAGCTACTGGAAATCTTCCTGACTGAGAAGCAGTGCGAATTTGTCTTTAATGCTCCCTCTGACAGTCCTGCAGGTGGTGTCTGGGAACGCCAGATCAGAACTGTTCGCAATGTGCTGAATGCCACCTTCGCACAGTGCCCAGGTCGACTTGATGATGCCTCCCTCAGAACACTGCTATATGAGGCCATGGCAATTGTTAACAGCCGTCCGTTAACAGTGGATGGAATCAATGATCCTCAGGCACTGGAGCCTATAACACCGAATCACCTCATTATGATGAAATCTAAAGTTGCTCTTCCTCCTCCTGGAGTATTTGTTAAGGAGGACCTGTATGCGACAAAGAGGTGGAGAAGAGTTCAGTATCTCATTGAACAGTTTTGGAGTCGCTGGAAAAGGGAGTATCTGCTGAATATATCCTTGAGACAGAAATGGCACTCACCTCAACGCAACCTCCAAGTGAATGACATTGTCATTATTAAAGATGACAACCTCCCAAGAAATCAGTGGCAACTTGGACGAGTGATTGAGACTATTCAAAGTAGTGATGGCTTGGTTCGTCTAGTAAAAGTGCAAGTTGGGGAGAGGAAACCTCATAAAAAACAAGATCCTCCCTCCAAGCCCTCCGTTATTGAGAGACCAATCAAAAAATTGGTGCTCCTCCTAGAGAACTGACTATAAGAAAGTGATTGATAACACTGCACAAACTGCTCTGTTGTACACCTCTGATAGCTTAAATTCAGGCTTTTTCACGAGTCAAGAAATCCTGCACAATTCACTTACTCTTTGTATATTTGTTCATTCATTGTACTAGGATTTGGTGGGAGTGTAAATGTCTTATAGCCTAAAGCGCAACAATATTTTTCTACACAGTTTATAAAATATATATATATATATATATATATATATATATTTTAAAGACATTATAGTTCGACAGTGTCACCTTAAATGTTCAGGCTTTTATTTTGAAAAGCACTCTTCTTCTTCTTCTTCGGAAAGGGTTTGACGCTAAAACTTCCTGTTACACTCTCTGCACAATGTGCTCGCGCTTCGTCGGAAGAACGGTATAAACTTGTTACCACTTTAATTCTTTATCGTGTTCTTCCATTTGAATCCTATAAAGAGTTTACATTGTGATTTAATTTATTTTCGTATTGCTCATACATGTTATTTTTAAGAGCTCCAAACTGTGATGGTGTGTCAAGCTAGAGAGCATGGTAGCTGATGATGGAAACTCTTTGAATTAGCGCCCTTGGAGAAGCGGAATGAGGTATGACGGAAAATGTGTGGAGTTTGTATTATCAAAAAGAGATTTGAGAGATTGTCAATACTTAATTTGTTTATGGGTTTGTTGCACATTTCATCAATATAAAAGCATATTCTTTCTGTGAACAATTATAATATATTGTATTTCAACTAAAAGAAGCATGTGATATTTCATATTGGTCATCTGTTGAAATTATTTGTATTGCTTGAAAACATGATTCATATGTGAACATAATGTATGTGCAATTTATTTGTGAAGCTACATAAAAGTATTTTGTATTTCTTCTGTAGTTTTCACGGTGTTCATGGTGCATGGTGCTTGTTGAGAAGAAGGAATAAAATGACACCCGTTTGAAACTCTCTGCGTCTTGATATATCCGAGGGGCCGCTACAGACACAATTAAAACAAAATATCAAATTCTTTATTTAAATATTGCATATAACAAAAATACAAAAAATACAGTCTTCCAATACTTGGACAGGTTATCTTCAATATTTCTGACTTTTTGCAGTGCATTATGTTGTATCCTCTGGATTTAGCCTTACAAAGAATATTTAGGCAACATTAAAAATAATAGGGGGAAAAAAATATATAAGCAGCTAAAGAATACATATCATCTGCATATTCCAGGTGCAGTAGATAAAATGGCTTGTCTTGTGAGGATCTTTCTATGGGTAATTCTTTATGTTAAAGGTGATGAAATATCAGGTGTTGAAATCTGTCCATATGTTGAAGAATGCGTTACACACCAGTTCTCTTTCTGACGGTTTCTAACTTATACAGAAACACCTACTCGTTGGAACAAGTTTAGAAAAGATGCAGGTATGTAAAGAGAAATTTCTTAGGAAAATGTCCGGAGACTTATGTACTGTACTTTACATCTGTGTACAGAATACCTTCAATATCATTGTCGCTTAAACACATGTAATTGCATTAATTGTAAGAAAAAGTTTAACAAATCTGAATAAAATTAATTTGCGTTCAAATACTTGAACAGAAACATAAAAACACATGTACTTGCATTAATTGCAAGCGAAAGTTTAACAAATCGAAACAAAATTAATTTGCATTCAAATACATTTGATTTTATTTAAACTAGGCCATACTGCACTGTAAAAAAATGATTGACTTTTAGTTGGGCGAATGAGTCATCACTGAGTCTTTGGTCTAACTGCACAATGAATTAGAACAACTTGAACAGAAATGGAAAGCTTGAAATAAGCTTTAACCACGCACAAAGTATCTCTTTTGTTTAATGTGCATGCAGCAAAAATACTAAGCTATGATGGCGAAATACTTTAGCAAAGTGAAAAATGCACTATCCGCCATGTTTCTGAAACTTTGCTGATCAAGAAGGGAGCAAATGAGCGTCACATTTGGATGAAAACAGATGAGACATAATCTACTACATTTAATGAATCAAATACACTGTTAGACATTTCAAAGGGTTTTTACCGTAACTTACTGGCAACACTGTTATAAGGTACTGAATAATCTACTACAGTTTACTACTGTTATTCATTTATTTCAATATGTTCATTCAATTTTATCATTTTTATATTTAATTAACTTTATTTGAATTCGATTTATTTAATTTAGGTACTACTGACATTCAAAATGAAACAGACACAATTAATACACAATATCATATTTCTTTATTTAAATATTGCATATAACAAAAATACAAAAAATACAGTCTTCCAATACTTGAACCGGTTATCTTCAATATTTCACCTGTCTGACTTTTTGCAGTGCATTATGTTGTATCCTCTGGATTTAGCCTTACAAAGAATATTCAGGCAACATTAAAATTAAAAGGGGAAAAAATTATATGAGCAGCTGAAGAATACATATCATCTGCATATTCCAGGTGCAGTAGATAAAATGGCTTGTCTTGTGAGGATTTTTGTATGGATAATTCTTTATGTTAAAGGTGATGAAAGATCAGATGTTGAAATCTGTCCATATGTTGAAGAATGCGTTACACACCAGTTCTCTTTTTGACGGTTTCTAACTTATACAGAAACACCTACTCGTTGGAACAAGTTTAGAAAAGATGCAGGTATGTAAAGAGAAATTTCTTAGGAAAATGTCCGGAGACTTATGTACTGTACTTTACATCTGTGTACAGAATACCTTCAATATCATTGTCGCTTAAACACATGTAATTGCATTAATTGTAAGAAAAAGTTTAACAAATCTGAATAAAATTAATTTGCGTTCAAATACTTGAACAGAAACATAAAAACACATGTACTTGCATTAATTGCAAGCGAAAGTTTAACAAATCGAAACAAAATTAATTGGCATTCAAATACAATTGATTTTATTTAAACTAGGCCATACTGCACTGTAAAAAAAATGATTGACTTTTAGTTGGGCGAATGAGTCATCACTGAGTCTTTGGTCTAACTGCACAATGAATTAGAACAACTTGAACAGAAATGGAAAGCTTGAAATAAGCTTTAACCACGCACAAAGTATCTCTTTTGTTTAATGTGCATGCAGCAAAAATACTAAGCTATGATGGCGAAATACTTTAGCAAAGTGAAAAATGCACTATCCGCCATGTTTCTGAAACTTTGCTGATCAAGAAAGGAGCAAATGAGCGTCACATTTGGATGAAAACAGATGAGACTTAATTTACTACAGATAATGAATCAAATACACTGTTAGACATTTCAAAGGGTTTTTACAGTAACTTACTGGCAACACTGTTATAAGGTACTGTATAATCTACTACAGTTTACTACTGTTATTCATTTATTTGAATATGTTCATTCGATTTTATCATTTTTATATTTAATTAATTTTATTTGAATTCGATTTAATTAATTTAGGTAGGTAAATTTAGGTAATTTAGGTATTAATGCAGGTATGTAAAGAGAAATTTCTTAGGAAAATGTCCGGAGACTTATGTACTGTACTTTACATCTGTGTACAGAATACCTTCAAAATCATTGTCGCTTAAACACATGTAATTGCATTCATTGTAAGAAAAAGTTTAACAAATCTGAACAAAATTAATTTGCGTTCAAATACTTGAACAGAAATATAAAGCTTGAAATAACATTTAACCATGGTTTAATCCAAATAATGTAAATAGTAAATTGTGTAGCATAATGTAAGTTTAGGATTAACAAATACACTAATTTACACAAATAAGAAAAAAAAGTCCTTGTATTTTAGCAATAACTATAATAAGACTATATTAGGCTGAATGTGTTATTGTGGATGGACAGCTGATTCTTGTCTTTTTATTCTTCAAATTCTGGTGGTTATTATATCGATTATATACATTAAATATTACAAGATCGGATATTTGAATTTTGTTTGGTAACATTAAATTAAATTTTAAATCTTTTACTTAAAATAAAATATTGTATTTTCAGCAGCCAAATTTCTTGGTCCACACACGTGATCACATTCGGATATAAGAAATTATTATAATGCCGTCATAAAACCAACCAACACGAAAACAAGTCGAGAAAACCCTGTTCAGTCGATAGATGTCGAAACTACATCATTGCACAGGCTTCCAAAACAACATTAATATAAGAGACCAGTGGCACGTCAGCTTCAGCCTCTTTCACACAGCCATTCCGGAAAACACATGGATAATGTGTCCCACGATTTGCTGCGGGATTGCTTAATTAGGTTCATTCACAGTTGTTTCCTGGAATCTGTGTGTGCTTTACACAAAACCCGTAAAGACATGTGACATTTGGATGTGAGATGTAATGCGAAGCGTACATTTCACTAAACTGAAACTAACCTGATTTTCAGCGCTGAAAGTGAGGAGCTCTCTGATCGCTGCTTCATTCCAGTGTGCATATATATTTTCATCGTGAAGAGTCGCACAGTAACGTGCATTATCACTACAACACTGCCTTTATGGCATTTGGTTAGGCTTTTGTTCACACATCGCTCGTTCCCGTAATTTTCAGAATCAGCGCGCATTGTGAAAGGGGCTTTACTAAAGCAACAGTTACATAGCTTACTGCATTCGGTGTTTGAATAAGAAAACAACATTAATGATCATTCTGAAATATCCTGTTGAGTATCATCAAGCCACAGCAGGCTACAGCATACATGACTGTAGGTGCTTGTGGTTGGCTTAGCTGTGCGTCACTCAGAAAACAACAGGCCAATCAGAAGAGAGGCTCATGAATATTAATTAGATGGACCAAAATTGACCTGGGGTCCGTTCTTCGTACCTCGCTAACTAAATTAGCTGGATTTGATTGTTGACGATTTTGCGTGATCTTGGATCGTTCGGTTCTTCGAAGCTAATCCGGGACTTGCTGTCATAGTAACAGGTCCGTAAGCTTAAACCTGCTCGGGAGCAGGTTTATCTCGTGTAAACAGGATTTAGGCTGCGCTCCTGACAGGTTATTATTGGTTGAAATGGCGAGGTTACATCTGATTGGTTAAAGAGCACGACTGACACGGACTAACTCGCGTGCGAAAAGAAAAGTATTTTGCAAGAAAGTGTAGAAAATAATTACGATTCACACACGAATGATGGCCACAGCTACACACCACAGCTACACACACACACACACACACACACTCATTATATATATACCACACACACACATATATATATATATATATATATATATATATATATATATATATATACTACCGTTCAAAAGTTTGGGGTCAGTAATTTTTTTTTATTTAAAGAAATTAATACTTTTATTCACCAAGGATGTATTAAGTTAATAATAAAAAAAAATATTAAAAGTTAATAAATCATTTACATTGTTATAAAAAATATATATTTTGAATAAACACTGTACTTTTTAAACTTGTTATTCATGAAAGAATCCTGAAAAAAAAATCATAGGTTCCAAAAAATATTTGCAGCACAACTGTTGATATTCTCCAACACTGATCATTCTAATAATAAATCAGCATATTAGAATGATTCCTGAAGGATCATGTGACACTGAAGACTGGAGTAACAGCTGATGAAAATTCAGCTTTTCATCATAGGAATAAATTCTATTTTAAAGTATGTTAAAATATAAAAAACAAAAAAAACAACATTATTTTATATTGTAAAAACAATTTGCAATATTACTGTTTTTTCTGTATTTTTAATCAAATAAATGCAGTCTTGATGAGTCGAAGAGACTTCTTTAAAGACTATTATAAGTCTTTCTGACCCCAAACATTTGAACGGTAGTGTATAAAAAAATAAAAATATAAATAAAATAACATAAAGGAAAAAACATGTAACATGGGCAGCATTAACGCATTTAATTTGTTCACTACTTTTTGCCAGCCCTCTGTCCCTTTTTTTTTTCAGCCTTTGCATTTTTCCCTTGCGTTTTAATTAAACTCTGAAACTCCTGAAGCGCACTCCTTCGTCATGTTCGCCGACCAATCAAAGCGTTGCCGATCAATGTTTCTACTATCGATACGTAGCCCCTTTTAAGCCACCCAGTGATCTCAAATAACTTCATCCAGCTATACTAATCATCAACAACAGGTGCGTTCGGAGAACCGGAATAGCGAGCTCATAGTTAGCGCGATGATTTTATCTTGGATGTGTCATTTGATCTTGGATGTAGTAAACGAGGTACGAAGAACGGACCCCTGTTCTTGATAGAGCTCCTAAAAAAGGAGCTGTAAAAATATATTGAGATGGATTTTGGCACTTATACCACAGATATATATTCTTAAGGACATCAACAACTAAAATAAACCTCCAGAAATGTGTACAATATGGGACCTTTAAACCATATCAGCTTTAACAAGAGTTTGAAACAAGAATTCTGAATTTCACACTTATGGTCATCTCCACACTGTAAGTAGGCCTATACAAGGACCATGAAAATGTGTTAAACAAATATTACTTTAAGGCTCACAGCGGTACACTATTTATATTTACATTCCTTTCATTTACATTAACTGCATCCTTACCTCAGAGCCAAAGCACTAGAGATTGAGGATTATGGGAATCATTCTCAGTCTCCAAAACTCAGGCATTCAAGCAGAAAATAATTAAATCAACAACATAGCATGGCATTTTTTAAAATGTATTTTATATGTGACCCTGGACCACAAAACCATCCATAAGGTTAAATTTTTCCAAAACTGAGATGTATACATCACATGAAAGCTCAATAAATAAGCTGTCTATTGGTGTATGGTTTGTTGGGATAGGACAAGATTTGGCCGTGATACATCTATTTGAAAATCTGGAATCTGAGGGTGCAAAAAAAAATCACCTTTAAAGTTCTCCAAATTAAGTTCTTAATGCATATTACTAATCAAAAATTACATTTTGATATATTTATAGTAGGAATTTAACAATTTAAAAAATCTTCATGGAACATGATCTTTAATTAATTTCCTAATGATTTTTGGCATAAAAGAAAAATCAATAATTTTGACCCAATGTATTTTTGG
>NC_133362.1:58156298-58222482 GCF_049309525.1 Garra rufa
CTTTTTACATTATTTGAGAAATGCAAGACTTTTGACATCCAAAAGAATCCAGACAGGAATTCTGGAATTCATGCAAATCCATCATAGTGTTACAGTTCTGTCAGTTTATGTCTTAGTCATGTCATGTATTTGGTTTCTCCCATTGTCTTCCCCCGTTAATCTGTCTGCTTTGGTTTAGTCCTTGTCATCTGTATCACCTGTGTCCCCGTAATTAGTCTGTCTTTATAAGCATGTGTTTGAGTTCTGTCCTTTGTCGGTCCTTTTGTCTGAATAGATGTGTGTGATGTTCCTGACTTGTTCCTGCCTTGTTCCAATCGAAGATTTATATTAAATATATTGTATATTGTAATCCTTGTCGTCCGTCTCGTCAACTCCTGCACGCACCCGTTACATAAGGACCGACCTACAAAAGTGTATCTGGCGTCTTTCCCTGCGTTTATTTTTCGTTTTTTGTATCAGTGTTTGTTTTATAATTTTTCCTCATGGATGACCCCAACGTTGCCATCATTCTCCTGAAGCAGGGGAGACGCTCTCTCGAGGACCACACCAGAGACTTTCTCTTCCTCGTTCCATCAACTCACTACCCGGACAGCTGCCTGTGCACGTTCTTCCACCACGGACTTAATGACCATATCAAGATGCAGCTGTCCGGGGAGGGTCCTCGAGAGAGCTTTGCCGGATTCGTCGAGTGGGTGCTGGCGTCCAATGGATCTTCCTGGACTGTCGATAACATCGAGGAGGACGTCAGCCCCGCTCACAACCCAGAGAGCAGCCAACCATCGCCCCGACATGCAGAGCGGGAACCCGAGCGCACCGCGGATGCAGGACTAGAGCCGCGAGCGACCGAGCCAGAGTCCTCTCCGGCTGATCAGGTGCGTGAGTCGGATTCCACATCTCTGACGGTGGATTGCGACGTGGAGCTAGGGAGGGTAATGGAGAGCCCTGCCCACTGCAACTCCGCTGGGGGTGAGCTGGATATCTCTGGGGACTTAATTGACTTCGTTGCTGAAGTTATGGAGTATAATCTAATTGACTTTGTTTCTGAGACTGTGGATATTGACACGCCGGATTTAATAGACTTTTTCTCTGAGCCACTGACCCGCATTGACTTCCCTCCCACCCGCCCTCATCTGTCCGAATCTGCCTGGTCCCCGCTGGTTCCGCCCAGCCGCCCTGAGTCCCCGCTGGTTCCGCCCAGCCGCCCTGAGTCCCCGCTGGTTCCGCCCAGCCGCCCTGAGTCCCCGCTGGTTCCGCCCAGCCGTCCTAAGTTCCCCAAGTCAGCAGTCAGTCTCCTAGCTCACCCTCAGCCCACCATCTCTGCAGTGGGCTCGCCGCAGGGATGCCTGCGCACTTCGGTGGCAAGGCTGGAGGTTCCCTCAGCTCCGCCTCCAGCCTCCGAATCCAGACCTCCACCTCGGTCCTCCGACCCTGCGGCTCCACCACGGCTCTCAGCGCCCTCCTCTTCATCGTCGCCCGTCGATCCACCAGCTCCACCGGGCTCCATCGTCTTTCCGGCTCCGCCCTGGTCAGTCGTCACCCCATCGGATCCTCAGGACTCTGCTCCTCCGGCTGCGCCTCGTCACGCCGTCCCACCGGCTCCTTGGGACTCCTCCTTCCTGCGGGCACAGCCTCCATCCTCTGTCGCTCCGGCTCCGCCGCGGATCTCCGGGACTCCGCCTCCGCCTCGGCCGCCAGAGCCCGTTCCGCCTTGGCCCTCCGGATCCGCGGTGTCGCCCTGGATCTTCGGCTCTCCATCTCCGCCTCGGGTTCCTCTGCCAGCTGCTCTGCCTCTGTCGGTCGGCCCCACGGAGTCGGCGGTCCGTCCTCCACCATGGCTCCTCCCTCCGTCGGCTCCTCCGTGGGCCGTCATCCTGGCTGCGATCTGGGTCCTGCTCCCCTGCTCCAGGTCCCTCCTGTGTGTTCCCTGGCTCCTCCCACCGTCGTCGCCCCCTTGGACTGTCCTTTTTGTTTCCTGGACTTGTGTTCTGGTCCTCCTCTGGGGGTTGCGTCCTCCGCCGGAGCCCCCTCCCTTATTGACTCTGTTTTCCTGGTTTTCCGCCCCTCTCGTTTTTTCGTTTTTTCTACGGCGTGAGGACGCGCCTTTCCGGAGGGGGGCGTAATGTTACAGTTCTGTCAGTTTATGTCTTAGTCATGTCATGTATTTGGTTTCTCCCATTGTCTTCCCCCGTTAATCTGTCTGCTTTGGTTTAGTCCTTGTCATCTGTATCACCTGTGTCCCCGTAATTAGTCTGTCTTTATAAGCATGTGTTTGAGTTCTGTCCTTTGTCGGTCCTTTTGTCTGAATAGATGTGTGTGATGTTCCTGACTTGTTCCTGCCTTGTTCCAATCGAAGATTTATATTAAATATATTGTATATTGTAATCCTTGTCGTCCGTCTCGTCAACTCCTGCACGCACCCGTTACACATAGCTTTAATCTCTGGTATGAGATACTGTTGATTCATAAATTAATGAATTAGTATAACTTAGTAAAATACTGACAACTGCAAATCAAAAAGCATACCTGTCAAACAGATAGGGGTGTAACGATACACCAAAGGCACGATTCGGTTCGGTTCTCGGTTTTGGAGCCACGGTTCGGTTCGGTTCGGTTTCTGTTTGCTGTGGGGCTAGGGTTGATGTCATCTTAACAGCAATGCTAAGGAACAATAGATTCACTTAATAACAAGAACAACTAAACTTTTTCTTTATTAACTTTGCCAACCCATTTTAGTACAGTCAGGATACCTGAGTAAGTTAGTGAAAATTAGACATTCACTTGTCCAAGTGAAAAATGTACTTGTCCGGGGCAAAAAAAAAAGGCTTTTTTTGCTGTAAATTAATCCATTCTGAAGCAACAGTCTCATCACTACTCTATAAGGTTTTACTTTAATCTGAATATTTGTGATATTTGCCTTAAATTGATTTCTAGGTCACTTTTTAACTTTATTTTCCTAACCTTACTAACTGTATGTGTCATCATTCACATCAAATTATTACGTTTTATCAATACATCAAATTAGAATAATTAGACTCTGTATGGTTGCACAAATTACACAAACTCCATCTTTCCATTGCACAGGAAAAACCGGGCCTGCAATGAAATTGACATTTAACTGTATTTACTTAGACTGTTTAATGAAGATAAGAGGTTCCAAAAAATGCATTTACACAGTAAAATTGCAAATACATAAATAATGTAATAAGATTAATGTTATACTTTTTTTCTAAAAAGTTCTAAAATATTGGAAAAAGTAGTCACTGTCGTAATGAGCGAGTCACGGATTCAACCATAGATGGATTCAACCAGTTCGTTCACTGACTCGATTCATTAAAAAAAATTGCTAAATCATTCAGTATTGAAATACCGCTGTGTTGCTCGGAGATTCACGGAGAGGTTCTGCTGTTGCTTATAACTATTTTCGTTTGCAAAAATGGTTAATGATGAGTCTAAAATGTAAGTCAGTTAATATTAACTACTAGTTTATTGAACTACTGTTTTATAAAATCAATGTCACTCACGTTTGCAATCGTAATGGTGCTTTCTTACCGCAGTATGTTTGTTCATGCTTGTTTCTTTGTGTATGCTGCTGAGCCTATTAGTGTTGATTTTCCGTGAGTCAGATAGCCTGCACGAGCTTGATACTGTCCGTTTTCAGTCATCTTAAGTAATAAAATCAGAATTATGCTCACCAAAGTTTCATTGCTGCGCTAGTTGTTGTTTGTAATTGATGTTTTAATCAGGTTACTTGTCCGGTTGGGCAAGTAAAATCCCCTTTCACAAAATCCACTTGTCCCGGACAAGCGTTAATGTCGAGCCCTGAGTAGTAACCGAGTTTGATCGCTCACTTAAGTCACATGACATGACATGCACTTGGAAAATACTAACTTTAGAATATAATATTTAGAACAAAATTTAGAACAAAAGCTCATCATTACTAATACAATTTAATCAAATGTGATAAAATAAAGATGTGTTTGACAAGTGACGTCAACCTCAATAATGGGCAGCAGGGGGCGTGAGAGTACCGCGGTATGCCATGAGAGTTTCGCGATACGTATCGTGGTTGGTGTATCGCGATATTTCGGTTCGGTTTGTAATATCGTTACACCCCTAATTCCAATGCCCAAAAAGCCCAAAATCACTGGACTAAATGACTACAGACCTGTCACTCTCATGTCTGTGGTCATGAAGGCATTTGAGAAACTGATCAACAAATCAGTATTTTAGAATGATTTCTGAAGGATCATATGTGACACTGAAGACTGGAGTAATGATGCTGAAAATTCAGCTTTGATCAAAGGAATAAATTACATTTTAAAAATATATTCCAATAGAAAGCAGTTATTTTAAATAGTAAAATTCCTAAATAGTAGGAATTCTTTAAAAACATTAAAAATGTTCCTGTTCATAAACTTTTGAATGGTAGTGTAAATGCTAGCTTGTACCTATTCTGAATCCGAACACAGATCAATCACTGTCAGCCTTAATGTCAGCCTCTGACGATGACTGCTGTACTGCACCTGAATGAAGACAGAGACACTTTGTTTTACCATTTTGAAATCCATTCAGCCGTTCTTCTGTTCTGGTGATATCACTTTTAGCATAGCTTAGCATAGATCATTGAATCCTATGAGGCCAACCTATTTTTAATGGGAACATATTTTTCCTGCTAAACTGCATTTTCTGTTGGTTTCAACAAATCATATATTGCTTTAATGATAAGAAGTGACCAAAGCAAAGATGAAAAACTGTATTATGGAATTCCCTTCAGTCGTTTGACTACAACATTACATATTGAAACTCGCTACAGAGACCTATCAGAGACCTCTGAGCTTAAGAGCAAAGGCCAATGAGAATTCGCGAGTGGAATTTGCATGCCTTGCCACTTCCCCGTACATATGGTATATAAGATGGCAGTGTGCATCCACTCATTTAGTAGGGGTGGGCGATACTGCAACCGATACTGATACTTTTACTTTTAAAAGCATGCACTTGAACCTACATGTACTTTTCTGTATGGGAGAACCATATGTCATGATTTATGAGTTGAATGCCTCATTAATATGCTAAATCAGAAAAACAATCCATGAACAATAAAATATGTTGTAATTTTTGCTCTCAAAGCAGCTATAATTAAATGTATATGTTAAAACCCAGGACAGATTTTAAACACTTTTAAGCCAAATAAAAAACATCTTTAATTTTGTAATGATCTAGATGTGCAAACCCAGAATTATTACTATAGAACAATGAATTTTTAAAACTTTTCTTCAGTCTGGGGGTTTTGTTCAGAAACAATAATGAAATAAAGTATTTCTCTTTTAGCACTTCTTCTCTGACTATGAACAAATACATTTAAAATAAATATGCATTTCAAATACATTTTAAATAAACAAGGAACACAAAATTATTACTGGAGAACAAATGTTTTAAAACTTTTTTTCAGTTTTTGTTCACTGTTTTGTTCAAAATAACAAAATAAATTGTTTTTCTTTCATTAGACACTAAACATTGCCTTATTTATAAACAATGTGCAAATAATTGCTTGTATATAATGAAGTAAATAAAGTGTAAATAACTAAACAAAAGCACAAACTACTATTGCTCCCAATCTTCAGTCTTTGGCTTTACACCCCCAAAGCCCTCCTAGATCCAAATAAATATTCCCTGCAGCCCCTTTTTAAACCTTGACACCCTGTTAAAACTGAGAGGTTTTTGTTCAGAAACAGTAATATGTTAACATGTTTCCCCTTTCATTGCACTGGCTTACTAACTGTCCTGCCTTCGAGAAAATCCTTTGTGCGGGTACAGATGATGCAATGACTCCCAGGAATTTCTTGGCAATCTTGCTAAGAGACGGGAACATTGGTTCATTCTTTTTCCACCAAAGTAGTGGGTCTTGATCCCGTGGAATTGGCATCTCTTCTGAGTATCGGGATGCAAGAACTTGAGTCAAACTCTGTCCATATCCCACCTTTTGCAGCTGCCCCTGCAGAGGAGCTTAAGGTGGTTGCAGTAGTCATTGCTGATGTAGAGCTTGTGGCTGAGCTTGAGCTTGGTTCAGGAGCAGACTCTGAACTGAGATCTGAGGTCTGGTCCATTGACTGAATTTCAGTGATGAGTTGCCCTTTCACAGGTTCAACGTTTCACATGTCATGAAATCCAAGGTTTTTAAATCGTATGTCCAGGGAGGTACTGAAAGCCAGACCATAAAAAGGTTTCAATACATCTGAAACAACGTTGGCATTGTGCTGACAGCTCAGCAGCTAGCTTGCTACCTTGGCACTGATATGTCTCAGAAGTAGTGATACCAGTGAAATCAATGGACAGACTGATCACTGACCAGTCTTTCTCACTTAAGCACAGTCTTTCCAAGAAGACAGAGGACTGTGGTAACAGATTCCTTCTGCTCACATAGTCTTTTGAACATATAGAACGTCTCAGGTTACGTAGGTAACCCTAGTTCCCTGAGGACAGGGAACGAGACGCTGTGTCCTGGTTCAGGACACTATGGGAACTGCCTTCAGCATGACCGGCTCTGAAACAAGGTATAGAATAACGACAGTGAACTTGACACTGGCCGGCGCCAGCCCGTGACGTCATCAGCAGGTGCCTGCTTAGTATAAAAGCAGGTGCCTGAGAGCACAACACCATCTTTTTGTCGGACGGAGGTATGTGCAGGGCCCGAGGCATGGCCCCGAGACGCAGCGTCTCGTTCCCTGTCCTCAGGGAACTAGGGTTACCTACGTAACCTGAGACGTTCCCTTCCGGAGGGAACTCTACGCTGCGTCCTGGTTCAGGACACTATGGGAACGCTTATAACAACCCCGCCATGCCGAGGGATAAGTGATGCAACTGACTGAATGAGGAGTCAAGAAGGAAAATCACCCCTGCTTCAGCGAGAGTCGCTGGGGCCCAGTGACCTGCCACGGCTAGCTCGGCTACCTGTGCATGCAACTCTGAAGTGTGGAGGCCTAGAGGAAGCCTACTACACTTAGCTCTCAAAGTGAAGGAGCTCATAAACGCCCTGTACCATAAAGAGCGGAGTTTTAGGGAATGGAGGTCTCAGCAGAGCGAACGTCTGCTCTAGGGACCTGACAACATCCAGTGCTAACAGGCATAGGTGGCTATACTCGACACTGGGGGTATTCAGTGAGGCTGAATAGCCTGTGCAACTAGAACTACCCGAGTGGAGCTTCTGCTCAGAGGGAATCTACAACGTGGAGGTCTCATGACCTAACTACACTTGACACTGACGATGGTCTGTGAGGCTGAATAGCCTGTGCAACAGGCCTGTCTAAGTGGAGATTTTCTGAGGAGTGGAGGCTTTGCCGAAAGGAAGCCTGGCAACACTCTGAGGATTCTAAGAGTGGAGGTCCCCTGACCTACTACACTTCAACACTGCAGGTGTTCATCGAGGCTGAATAGCCTATGCGACAGTACTACCTGAGTGGAGTCTGGAGAGTGGAGGCTTTCAAGGAGGGAGCCTAACACACCTCCGTGCTTAGCAAAGAAGAACTCTGAGAGTGGAGGTCTCATGACCTAACTACACTCTAATCTTGAAGGTCATCCGCGAGGCTGACTAGCCTGTGCGACAGAGATACCTTCGTTTTTGGAGCTCTTCTGGAGAGTGGAGGCCTGAGGAGGCGCCGACACTCGATCCTGCTAGCAGTGCTATCTGGATTGGAGTTGGAAAACTAAAAGGTTTTTGAGAAAAAACCAACTCAGAAGATGGACACGGAAGAATGCCCTGCGTGGTCCATACCGTATAGGATTTCAGAAAGGAACCTGCCTTTACGGGAGGAACCTTACCATAAGTATGGATTTTAGTGAAGTGCCTGAATCAGTGGCGATTTCTTTAAGACTGCAAGGGAAGCTCAGCTTCCCCTATAATGCCACAAAATTAATGGTCAAATTACGTACTATTGTATTAACATTTTATTGACTAAAAATGCGTTAGAAAACGTTCATCTCAAAGACGAATTCGTTCAGAATCAGTTAGATATAGCAGGTCGGCTGACTTGATTTTCTTCTCATACATTCCCGTAGCGTCACAGTGCATTTCCCCATTGAAGCCCAGTGTCCATTGACTTCAATGGGGCTGCTTTGAATGTTTTTTTTCAGTGCTTTGAAACTAGACGGTCATTGGATAAACGCTGCAATTATGTCCCGCCCACGGACGCTCAGCGTCTCTGGGGGTGAATGAGGAGTGGGCTGGCCTGGACGCTGAGCTTCTGCGTGATGATTGGAGGGTCTGTCGAAAGATTGCATCTCCTTTTGACTGACAGCGATTTTGTCCTATAAGGAATCGCTGAAGCTATTCGTTCGCGCTCTCTGCGCTCAGTCCCATCGTGGTGGATTTCTCAAGTTCAGTCGAAATAAACACTGCTGCAACCTATTTCTTTATATTTGCTTGGCGAAATTGCTTGATTTTCATCATACATTTCACACAATTATACACCACATTCCTTGTTTCACTTTTACAGAGTTTAATATATTTTTTTAGATCATTCATTCATATGAAACTGCACACGAAAAGTCACTGGAAAAGACGCCTAGTTGGTACGACAGGGTCACAGACCATTTTCTTGAAAAGGAACGTAGGGCAGAATTTACTTTTAAATAAATAGACAATTTTATGATGTAGACCGAAAATGAGCTTCCCCTATTTGACAGACCAGTAGCCGCCACTGGCCTGAATAGTGCACTTACCACTCACGTGGATTTCAGAGAGTGCTCAAAGACTTGCGTGAGCAAACACCACAAATGTGGATTTGAGTAGGTGCCCTGAGCATAGCGAGGATCACCAGATTTACAGTCTCTAGGCGATAGCAGAGCCTGAAAGCGGAGCTTTTGGAGAGGGGAGGCTTCAGCAGAAAGACTCTCTAAGCGAGAGGAGGCCTACGACGCTCTCCCTAGGGAAACTCTTCAGAGTGGAGGCCTCAGGTGAAACGCTCTAGGCGAGGGGAGGCCTGACTACACTCGACGCTCAAGAAAAGGCAGATACTCACAGTAGAGCCAATAATGAAAAATTTTCATTTATCATCTAGCTCTGTGTAGTGGAGGCTCCGAGACTACATCTCTAAGGAGAGAAGCCTACAACACTAGTTTTGGTGAGTGGAAGACTACACTCCCCCAAAAAATAGTCAGTGAGGCACTCATGGGCCTGCTAGCTGCTATAACTGTGAGAGTGAAGGTCTCAGTACTGCTGGCTGTAACAGAGGGGAGACCTATTACACTGTGCTTATCAAAGGAGTTGGAAAACTTAAGGGTTTTGGAACCAACTCAAAAAATGGGCACGGAGGATTACCCTGCGTGGACCAACCCGTGAGGGATTTGAAGAAGGAACCTGCCTTTACGGGAGGAACCTTACCATAAGTATGGATTTTTAGTGAAGTGCCTGAGTAGTGCACTTACCACTCACGTGGATTTTAGAGAGTGCTCAAAGACTTGCGTGAGCAAACACCACTAACGTGGATTTGAGAAGGTGCTCTAAGCATTTCGCGAGAAAGACACCTGTATTATTCCCGGGTGATAGCAGAACCCGGAAGCGGAGCTTTCAGTGAGGGAAGCTTTAATGGTTACAAGCTCTCTCGAACGTAACCAGCCTGACGACGCTCGACTGAGGAAGCTCTATGGAGTGGAGGCCTTGGAATACACGCCCTCTCAAGGAAGGGAGGCCTTACTACACTCAACGCTTATCGTGACAGGTCCCCGAAAAAGTGTTCACAAGCTGCCTTAATCTTGTGTTTTTCGGCCTTCATTTCTGGGAAGTGGAGGCTTAACAGAAATTCCTCACATAGAGGGAGCCTAGCAACACTCGACCCAGTAAAAAAGCTCTCATGAATGGAGGTCTAAGAATGACCTGGCTACATTCAGCGCTAAGAAGTATTTATCTTATATATGTCTCTCATATAGAGGTTTTCACAGAGAGGAGGCCTTCTAGGCCTGCTACACTCCGATCTGGCAGACTGGGTTTTAGTCAAATACCAGACACTAATTTAGCGAGGCCCAGAAAGGGGCCTATCAGCTAAATATATAAGATTTCTACTTCAAAGCTTTTTACTTTTTTTTTTTTTTTTTTAAGAGAGCGGAGGCTGCAGTAAACATCTCTTTCTCAGAGAGGGAGCCTTGACAACGCTCAATTCACCCTAGTACACAAACTCCTATGAGTGGAGGTCTCACATATGTGTATATGATAATACACAGGGAAGGTACCTGACCACACTCATGAAAAAAGAGTATTGCTCTTAGCGGAGTTTGAGTGAGCGGAGGCTTCAGCAGAGCGATTTTTCGCTTGAAGCAGCTTAACAACGCTCAAGGGTTTTCTTTTTTGTTGTTGTTTTTTTCACCTCGTATGTATATGTATGTCTGTACCAAGCCCACTCTTTTAGCGGAGGTTTTTTATTTTAAAACCTGACAACGCCTAACCCAAGAGGGGTTTTCCCCGAGAGGAGGTCTCTTCGCCCTAAGCTCCTTTTTGGAGCGAGGGGAGACCTAACTACACTCGGTCGCTTGGTGGCAGCAGAGCCCACTTTTTAGAGGGGCTCGAATACTGCAGCATTTTAAAAATCACCCAAGCGGGGCTGGTAGAAAAGAAGACATACAGATACAATTTTTTGAACAATTTTTATTTATTAAAGTGTCTTTGTTGTTCACCTGCTGGGCCATCAGATTTGAGATCTCATCATTGGCCCAGCCCCAGAGTCTTTGCGAGGGGGAAAGGAAAGGCAGGTGGCCGAACGGACGTGAGGGGCACCGGAAAAGAGACTCTAGGTGCCCGCTCCAGGCCTGCCGCCACGCCGGCGCTGGAGCGTCTCCCTCAGATCCTCTTTCCTATGCCGCGCATCACGCCTCTTCTGGGACCGACTCCTCCCGGGGGGAGGGCCCCGAGTGGCCACACTGGCAACCTGGCCTCGTCTCTGGTTTTCCCTGGACCAGGACGGGCCCGGTTTTCCCCGGCGTTCAGGTGGGGGCGCGGGCGTGGACCGGCGAGGAATGCATGATTTAAATTCCGCCGAGCGCGCCTTCGCCTCTCTGAATCTCTCGACCACCGCCTCGACGGACGTGCCGAACAATTCAGAGGGCGAAACCGGGGCATCGAGGAGAAATCGATTTTCTTTCTCCTCGATGTCCGCCAGGTTCACCCACAGATGCCTCTCCGTGGCCACCATAGCCGACATGGACCTGCCCACCGCGGTCGCTGTCTGCTTAGTGGCCCGTAGGGAGAGATCTGTGGTGCGGCGCAACTCAGCCACCTCCTCCGGGGAAAGCCCCAGATCACGGTCCAAATCCCTCAGCAGGTCGGCCTGGTATGCCTGTAACACCACTACAGTGTGCAGAGCAGCACCGGCCTGACCTGCTGCCGCATATGCCCTGCCATTCAGCCGTGATGTTTCGCTGAGCGGTTTAGACGGCAGGGTCGGAGCCTTCAGCGTCGATGTCCCTCCCATTGACAGATAGTTCGCGAACGTCTGCTCAATGGGGGGCATCGACACATATCCGTGTTCCCGCATTCCCTCGACATCAGCATAGTTCACATGCTGATGTCGGTAAATGCGGGCGGAAAATGGTTTGTCCCATGCCTTCTCGACCTCTTTATGGAGATCGGGAAGGAATGGGAGGCTCACGGGAGCTGGCTTGTTATAGCCGGGAAGAAACCGCTCGTCTAGCCTGCCGAGAGCGGCGTCTTCCCTCGCGGGCTTCCACTGAATATCCAAACGGGAAGCCGCACGGTCCATGACAGACATCAGCTCCTCATATGCGGGGCAAGGAGGCTGTATGGATTCAGCGATGTCATCTTGCTCCATCTCAGCCTCCTGCTCGCCCTGGCTTGAAGCCAGTAGAGCACTCGCTGCAGGGTCGGAAGATGTGAGTGACAGCACATCTTCCGCTAGCAGCGCGTTCTCATCTCTGGCTGACGGGCGCGCGAGACTAACTCTCTCAAGCTCGTCAGCCAGCTCCACCTGGGATCGGCTGCCGCGTGGGGCAGATGGACAGCCCGATTCCCTCGAGAAAAGGGCCAGACGAGAACGGAGTTTCCTCATGGGGAAACCCTCGCAATGGACGCACTCCATCCCCTCAAGAACGGAGCGCGCATGCTCTTCACCCAAACACCATACACAGAGGTCGTGCGCGTCATCAGGTGTCAGATTTCTCTGACACGGATCCGCGCACTTCCTATAGAGTTTAGCTCTAGGCATCGTCATACTCACTCGCTAGAACGAAGGACTCTGAAGACAAAAAGATGGTGTTGTGCTCTCAGGCACCTGCTTTTATACTAAGCAGGCACCTGCTGATGACGTCACGGGCTGGCGCCGGCCAGTGTCAAGTTCACTGTCGTTATTCTATACCTTGTTTCAGAGCCGGTCATGCTGAAGGCAGTTCCCATAGTGTCCTGAACCAGGACGCAGCGTAGAGTTCCCTCCGGAAGGGAACACAGAGTTCCATCTTGTTTCAACTGATTGTATCAGTTTGTGTTCTGGAGACTTCATTTGTTTCTGAACTTCTTTAAGCCTCTCGGCTGCTCTTGTGCTGTGGTGGAATAAAGCTCCAATAGCACTGCATCTCTCCTGGATGTCAAGAAGATCAGTGAGAGCTTTAATGGAGTATTTTACTACTAAATTTAGAGTGTGTGCAAAACACGGATAATGTGCCCTACCTGCTTTGCGCACAGCTGCAACCATATCAGCACCATTGACTGTTATTACAGCCTGAATTTTGTCTGTTATGCACCATTCATCAGTGATTCTTTTTAATTGTGGGTAAATGATGTCAACGGCGCGTCGTCCTGAAAAACTACAGGTTTTGAGTTTTGAGTTACAATGTTTATTCAAAAGCAGATTGTAGAGACATTTTAATCATCCACAATCAAAAATCATCATATCAAACACCCCTAATAAGAGTAGTAAAAAAAAACTGATTTAGCAGTAGAAACTTTTTCCAGCTGCTTGCTGGTTGTTGCATCTCTTTAGCTACTTTGATTACATTAGCCCCTGGTGGCCAGTAAACTAGGTTGTCCTTCACCCAAACCTCTTCTCCATTCGGCTCTGTCCAAACTGCCCTGATCCACATAATAAGACCTATAAAAGAATCAGAGCAAATCAGTAATTACAGACAAGTGTTTTGTTTCAGTTTGGGTCTCTTGCGACTGCAACAACTAACTTATCTGATTGTGTTGCATGCAATCTACATAAGGGCATCATATAAAACCTCCACACCCTCACAAGGATAATTTTTGGAAAAGCTATTAGGCTGATGTTATACGGGGCAACTTTGAGCAAATTTGCCAGGTGACTTTTTTGGAGCAATGTTGCTTGGCCAGTTTTCCATTGAGATTGGGTAACAAATTTCTATCTGGATTGGTTGTGTGCACTGTGTCTCAACTGATTGCCTGCAACATTGCCTAAATTCATCCGGCAACATTGCTTAAAAGTTGCCCCTTGTATCATCAGCCTTAGGAACATTAGTTTCAGTAACATACTTACAATTCAATTACGTTCTACTTCATGCAGCAAGGGGAACAAAATGTACCCTGTGTCAGCTTCAACGGGGTTGTTTGGCAGACAGACAACTTTATGAATCAACTGCTGTTTGCTGATCAGTCTACGTCTAGTTCTGCTGATATCTCCAACGCGGATGATGTTGAGCGGTTTAGAATCACAAGGTTCACTGAATAAACTCTCGGTGTAGCACTGGGGGTGTATTTCATTTACAAAGACATAGTTCTTGTTCTAAAGAATGAAACAACAATCTTGTGGCCTTGTGAAGATGAGAGTAAACCTCTTTGGTCAAGGGCCTACATTTTGTAGATTGCTCTAGTTCTGCCAGATGCTTGGTAATTTGGGCAGGTAGTTCTCACTTGGAAAGCCAGAAATGCTATAGTGAACATCTGAAGTGTTCCACATCATCTGGTAGGTGAAGTAGTGAATGCACATTGTATACAGTGAAGGTGTTTCCATATATATCCTCACACTTCCTCAAATAGTACATGAGTGGCTCTCTGACATAGTCCAAGTGTTTCTCACGCTATGCATCATCAGAATTCAACAGCATTGATATTGCAACCATCAAGGAAAGATAGTAAATATATACAGCAGGTGAAACCACTCTTCTCAGAACCACTGGTCCAGTATAAAGTAGAAACTGTCTGAGTTCTGTAGCCTTCCACCGGTCCAATTCCAGTAAAGTCCTAGGCAGTTCTCCATTCAATGCCTTCAATTTATCTGAAATTTCACTCCTTTTATTTACAACACTAATGGTAGTCCTCTTGTCACAGGCTATACCGGTATCTGGCCTATTGCAGCTTTGTCGGCTGGTGCTGGGGGGTACTTAGGACTAAGTGTTATGGTTGTCATCCCGTCCTGTGTTATTCACGGGATCCGCCAGGACTATCTTAATCCCACTGGACAGTTTGTGGGGTTTCGGCCATTCCTTGACTAAAGCGAGTCACTCTGCAGGCAATGACCTCTTCCTTTGAGGGTTTGTCGAACTCTGCTGACAGAAATGGGGATTTTCTGTAGCTACTCCGCATAGAGTGTTGGGTCTGCAAACACCTCATTAAGCAGGAGCCTCATAAGGTCACTCACATAGTCTGTAACAACATTGAATACAGCAATTTTATTTATTGTGCTACAAACTTAACAATCAGTAGCCTACCTCTTTTATTTATAGTACATTACTGTCATATATATACACTTTTATTAATATTTATGTTTAGTACTTTATTTGTAAATAAAAGTAAATATTATACAACATACGTATGACGGCTTTTTCAACTTTGGAGAAAACAACTTTGTACACCGCTCGTCCAGATGATGTTGTGGCTTGTTCTCTGTCTGTATTTTCATTGTAGTGCATCGCCGCCATGTATAATCTGCAGTTAATAAACAATTTACACATTAATATAATAATTGAAAATAATAATTATTGATTTAGGATATTACTGAATTAATTGCTGTGATGAAGTGACTTGTCCCTGGTTGATAATACAGTGCTCACACATACACTTATTATGGCTTACCTGTATTCTCCGTTCATGCCGGTAGCGGCACGGGTGCACACGGCCGCCATTGGCACGCTGGTTTTCACACACGCATATACATCCACGTCATTTCTCCGTCCCCGTCAATAACCTGCCCGATGTTCACTTCCAGATCACAAACACATTTATTTGTCTGTGTTTTCGTGTTGTTTTAGCATCGTGTTTGTAAGATACTTACCATGGTTTGTTGTTGTCTGCGTCTGTCTTGTTTGTCTGTCCTTCGGGTTGTCCCCATCGGCCGGCCAACTCGAGCGCCTCCCGGTGGCCTGGATAAGTAGTGTCAAGAATGAGGTGGGAAGCGCTCGAGCAACCGGAAGCCGACTTGTCCATTGTCTGTGTTGAAAGAGGGGTGTGTGTTTTGTTATACTGTCATTTATTTATGTATTTTGTTTATATAATGTATTTATTTATGTGTTACTTATATTTATGCATTTATTTTGATTTTTATTAATGTCTAAATGTTTGGATTGGTGTTAAATGTGTAGGTGTGAATTGGTAAATATGTGGATACTTACCTGTAAGATGTTAATTGGGGTTTTACCAAAGAAGGCGGGGCTTCTAGCATAAAAGGAGCCCCAAACTTACAACCTGGTTCAATTTTTACCTGGCTAGCGATTGGGCAACTGCGGTGCCGTGAGCAAATCTTCTGTAATCTAATTGGTTCAGAGTTTTCTGTGTTGGTTAGTGCATTTACGCCAGTATATATATATATATATATATATATATATATATATATTTGTTTTGTTTGTTTTGGATTTTGGTTATTCTTTCGTAGCACTGTAAATAAACCACCACTTACACCTTCATCTTCGAGTTGTCCATCATCTTTTGTGTTGAGGAGGGGGCTGGGAACCCACAGCGACCCACTCATTTGGGACGCAACCTCACATTTGCAAACCTGCACAACATTCCCATAAATTGGGTCCGATAAATTCCATAAATTCTTTCACATTATTGGGTGCAAACTGCAAGATTAGGCTGTGAATGTCACGTATCTGGTCTATCTCATCATGAACTCTTGCACACACATTCTGGACTTCAATCCCCATAAGCCACTGCACCAATCACTGCACACAGCTGCTCCTCGTTTCCCACTGAACTGATTGCTGCATACACCTGTTTATCATTTACCCACATGCATTTAAGCCACTCACACACACAGCCACCTTGCGAAGTCTTATTGTTCCTATGGTCGTAATTCTAAGCGTTTATCTCTGTGTTGGATTATCTGTGTATGACTCTGGACTGTGTACCCCGTTGACGATTCCTGCTTCCTGCCATTGCGACCATTGCCTGTCTATTGAACTGTTTCCCGGATTACCTACGTTGTTCCTGTTTTCTGGTGATTACTCCTGCCTGTCGACATTTCTAAATAAATGCTGCAAATGGATCCGCACGTCTCAGTCTGACTCCCTGTGACAGAAGACTTCGCCGATACAAGGATCCAGCGGCTTTATTCGTCAGCAGAACGACCACCCAAGAATGGATCTATCAGGAGGACTGTCCAATCCAGTAAGTTTGCTCTGCTCCATTTTTCAAGATGGCCGCCCCATCGAGGATTATGTGGAGAAATTCATTGCTTATAGTTACCTGGCACCTTGCGATGAAACTATGCTCAAGGAATGTTTTTGGAGCGGATTGGACACTGAGATCAGTTTGAGCTTACCTGAGGAAGACCCCAGTTGGACCCTCACACAGTATATAGACTTTGTTTTGCTGTTTTGTGATTCTCCATTTACTGTGGGTGAGGTTGAGCCACAGCACAAGATGGCTACCGTCAAACCAGAGTCTCCGCCGCCGGAGCGCCCTCCAGTGACTGCGCCGCCGGAGCGCCCTCCAGTGACTGCGCCGCCAGAGCGCCCTCCAGTGACCGCTCGCTCAGAGCCTGCTCTTCCAGAGTCTCCGCTGGAGACGCCCAGCCCTCCTGAATCTCCGCTGGGGTCGTCCAGTTGTCCAGAGCCCGCTCCTCAAGAGCGTTGTCCAGAGCCCGCTTCACAAGAGCGTCGTCCAGAGCCCGCTTCACAAGAGCGTTGTCCAGAGCCCGCTCCTCAAGACAGCCTTCCAGAGACTCCGCTGGTTCCGCCCAGCCTTCCAGAGACTCCGCTGGTTCCGCCCAGCCTTCCAGAGACTCCGCTGGTTCCGCCCAGCCTTCCAGAGACTCCGCTGGTTCCGCCCAGCCTTCCAGAGACTCCGCTGGTTCAGCCCAGTCTTCCAGAGACTCCACTGGTTCCGCCCAGCCTTCCAGAGACTCCGCTGGTTCCGCCCAGCCTTCCAGAGACTCCGCTGGTTCAGCCCAGCCTTCCAGAGACTCCGCTGGTTCCGCCCAGCCTTCCAGAGACTCCGCTGGTTCCGCTCAGCCTTCCAGAGATTCCGCTGGTTCCGCCCAGCCTTCCAGAGACTCCGCTGGTTCCGCCCAGCCTTCCAGAGACTCCGCTGGTTCCGCCAAGCCTTCCAGAGACTCCGCTGGTTCAGCCCTGCCTTCCAGAGACTCCGCTGGTTCAGCCCTGCCTTCCAGAGACTCCGCTGGTTCAGCCCTGCCTTCCAGAGCCTCCGCTGGTTCAGCCCAGCCTTCCAGAGCCTCCGCTGGTTCCGCCCAGCCTTCCAGAGACTCCGCTGGTTCCATCCAGTCGTCCTGAGATTCCTGTCTGCCCGGTTCTGGTCACGGAGCTCATGCATGGACTGTTCCCACCCACCCTCCCTGCTGCTCCAGTCCCGCCACCTCTGTCTCCTGACAGTCCCTCTGCTCACCCACATCCCACCTTCGGTGCAGAGGACTTGCCGTGGGACTGCCAGTCTCCATCGGTGTCCAGACTGAAGGATCCCTCACCATCACCTCCAGTCTCAGAGTCCTGGACTCCACCTCGGTCCTCCGACCCTGCGGCTCCACCCCGGCTCTGTGCTCCCTCGTCTCCGTTGTCGGCCATCGGCCCACCAGCTCCTCCGGGCTCCATCGTCTCTCCGGCTCCGCCCCGGTCAGTCGTAGCCCCACCTTCGCCTCTGGACTCTACTCCTCCGGCTGCGCCTCGTCACTCCGTCCTGCCGGCTCTGTGGACCTCCTCCCTCCCGTGGGCACAGCCTCGATCCTCTGTCACTCCGGCTCCGCTGCATACCTCCGGACCTCCATCTCCGCCGGGGTCGCCAGAGCCTTGGGCTCCGCCTTGGCCCTCCGGATCCTCGGTGTCACCTAGGACCATCGACTCTCCGGTTCCGCCTCGGGCTCCACCGGCTCCACCTCCTTCGGTCGGCCCCATGCAGGAGCCAACCCTTCCCCCACCATGGCTTCTCCCTCCGTCGGCTCCGCCTCAGTTCGTGGTTCCAATACCCCTACATGGACCTGGCCCTCCATCCCTCCCCCTGTTCCGCCTCCGCTCCACCACCCTCCAGGTTGTATTATGTGGTTAGAGCGTCTGGAAGCCGCCCCTTGGGGAGGGGCTCTGTCACGTATCTGGTCTATCTCATCATGAACTCTTGCACACACATTCTGGACTTCAATCCCCATAAGCCACTGCACCAATCACTGCACACAGCTGCTCCTCGTTTCCCACTGAACTGATTGCTGCATACACCTGTTTATCATTTACCCACATGCATTTAAGCCTCTCACACACACAGCCACCTTGCGAAGTCTTATTGTTCCTATGGTCGTAATTCTAAGCGTTTATCTCTGTGTTGGATTATCTGTGTATGACTCTGGACTGTGTACCCCGTTGACGATTCCTGCTTCCTCCCATTGCGACCATTGCCTGTCTATTGAACTGTTTCCCGGATTACCTACGTTGTTCCTGTTTTCTGGTGATTACTCCTGCCTGTCGACATTTCTAAATAAATGCTGCAAATGGATTCGCACGTCTCAGTCTGACTCCCTGTGACAGTGAAAGGCCTCCAGTTTCTCCACATCCTTGAGAAATCTTTTGGAGTCTTTTTTTTTTTTTTTTTTTTCTGGCGGCCAATTTTAATTTTAGTTTTAGTCTAGTCTTTGTGTGAACCTGTGATTTTAGTTTTTATTAGTTTTAGTCACGTTCATACCAGTGGCGGTTCTAGACAAATTTTACTAGGGGGGCCAAGAAGGGGCCAGTGTTTAACCAGAGCGGCACATTAAAAAATGACAACAAATGATATTTAAAGATTATAAACTTTATTTTACTTTAAAATAATTCACACATTTATTTTGTACAAGAGTGAGTGTAGGTGCCATAAAAATGATAAATACAGTACAAGGTACAAATACAGTGTGTCAATTCAGTGTCAATACTGAAAACCCTGCATCTCTCATAGTTGCTTTTTTTCAGTTTCTAACCAGGTGTTGAAACAAAAACTGTGTCTGGGGCATTTGGTGTGCTAACATGTCTACATGCATAGCAATATGTGTCATGCATAGCATCATGACAGAATACTCAAGCCATGAATGAAGATTATACCGGTTTGGCCTGAAGGTCCGTCGTCTGTCCCCCATCAAAGTGGTTGGGAATAGGGGTGAGCGGGGCACAACCTAACGCGGGGTTAATTGTAACACGCGTGGTTTAAATATTTGGTAACGCTTTAGATTACGGCCCGCAAAGAACTACGTAAGTAAACTGAATTTACGGTGTAAGTTTCTGTAATTATAATGTACCTATATATAACGAACATGTAGGTATAAGGGAAGAATATGTTAAATTTGTGTAATTAGGGGGTAACAAACCAGATATGCAACCTGCAAAGAACTACATAACTATACTGAACTTACGGTGTACGTTTCTGTAATTATAGTGTACCTATAAAGAACGTACATGTAGGTATATGTCACGACCACACACACAAGGAGAGGGTAAGTAGATTTTAAGGTGTTTATTTACAGACGTGCACACTTCAAACAGGTGAGTATAGACTTCGGGATCCGAGTCATCAAACACAGTTCGATAAGGTAAACACAAGTTCTTAGGCAATCGCCAGCAAGAGTAACAGTCACTTCCCTTAAAGTGGTTAACGTATGTTTCACAGGTTGATCCAGATGCAATCCGAGAGGAGCACAGGAGAATCGAGAGAAGGAGGAGAAGATCCAAGGAGAGGTGTCCATGTAACTATGATTCCAGCCGGTGAGTGAATGGCAGAGGTGAGTATATAAAGGGAGTGCTGATTGCGATTCCAGGTGTGGGTGATTAGAACTCTGGTGATGGTTCACGGGTGTGGTGCAGTGGTGATTGGCTGGTTGGTGATGGATCACGGTGATTGGGGCTGAGGGAACGTGCTGAGGGTGTGACATTACCCCCTCCTCCACGGGTGACTCCTGGCACCCGAGAGGGGCGACGGGGACGACCTCGGCCTCGGGGAGCTGGGCGTTCCGGGTGCTGTTGGTGGAACTCTTCGAGGAGAGCAGGGTCCAAGATGTCATCACGGGGTACCCACGATCTCTCCTCGGGTCCGAACCCCTCCCAGTCCACGAGGTACTGGAGTTGGCCGTTCCGCCGCCGGGAGTCTAGGATCTCTTGGACCTGGTAGATATCGTCACTGAGGATTTCCGGTTGGTCTGGAGGAGGAGGTGGTTCCGGTTCTGCTGAGGAAGGGAACAGAGGATCAGTGTGATGTTTTAATAGGGAGACGTGAAACGAGGGAGAGATCCGATAACGTGGAGGTAAGTTCAGCCGGTAGGTGACGGGATTTATTTGTGAGTGGATGGTGAATGGCCCTATGTAGCGGGGACTCAGCTTCTTACAGGGCAGCCGGAGGCGGATGTCCCGGGTAGAGAGCCATACCTGGTCTCCAGGAAGGTAAACAGGATTAGGTAACCTGTGGCGATTAGCGTACTCCGTGTGCCTCCGGACTGCCCGTTGGAGATGGACATGGGCTGAGTCCCACACCCTCTCGCTCACCCGGAACCAGTGATCTACCGCAGGCACTTCGGAGGGTTCTCCGGTCCATGGGAACAGTGCAGGTTGGTAGCCTAGAACACATTGAAATGGGGTTAAACCAGTAGATGTCTGACGGAGGGAATTTTGTGCATACTCAGCCCACGGTAGATACTGGCTCCAGGTATCTTGATGTTGGGAGCAGTACGCCCGGAGGTAACGGGAGATCTCCTGTATCTTCCGCTCGGTCTGCCCGTTTGTTTGAGGGTGGTATCCAGATGACAAGCTGACTGAGGTGCCCAGCAGTTGGAAGAACGCCCGCCAGACCCTGGAAATGAATTGAGGCCCTCTGTCGGATACGATGTCCTCAGGAAGTCCGAAGTTCCGGAACACATGCTGGAACAATGCTTCAGCTGTTTCTAGAGCTGTGGGAAGACCCTTGAGAGGGATTAGTTTACAGGCTTTAGAGAAACGATCAACAACCACAAGAATTGTGGTGTACCCTCGAGAGGGAGGTAGATCCGTGGCAAAGTCCACTCCTAGATGGGTCCAGGGTCGGCGGGGAATGGGCAATGGTTGGAGCTTTCCTTCAGGTAAACGACGGGGTGTGGTGTTGATGGCGCAGACCGAGCACCCCCGGACGTACCGATCCACGTCCCTGGTCATGTTGGGCCACCAATACTTCTGCTGGAGGAGCGAGAGGGTTCGCCTACTGCCAGGGTGTCCTGAGCCAGGAGACGTGTGCGTACTATCCAGTAACGGAAGCCGATGATTGTTAGGGACATAGGTACGGCCTGGAGGAAGTTCAGGAGGTGCAGGTTCCTCGAAGGTGGCGGTCCGGATGTCCTCATCAAGTTGCCATTGGATAGGTGCTAGAAAGACAGATGGAGGTAGAACAGGGTCAGGTGTGTCAACAGTAGGATCAGGTGAATACATACGGGATAATGCGTCTGCCTTGATGTTCTTGTGACCGGGTTGATAGGTGATTTGGAAGTTGAAGCGTGCAAAGAATAGTGACCAGCGTGCTTGGCGTGCATTCAATCTCTTGGCTTGCTGGAGGTACTGGAGGTTTTTATGATCGGTTATCACGGTGAAGGGATATTGGGCTCCCTCTAACCAGTGCCGCCACTCTTCGAGGGCCAACTTAATGGCCAGCAACTCACGATCACCAATTCCGTAGTTCCGTTCAGCTGGGGTGAGTTTTTTGGAGTAGTACGCACACGGATGGAGGGATTGGGGTTCACCAGACCATTGTGATAGAACGGCTCCGACGCCTACGTCTGCCGCATCCACTTCCACTATGAAGGCCTTCGACGGGTCAGGATGTTGAAGTATGGGCGCTGATGTAAACATGAGCTTAAGGTGGTCGAAGGCTTGTTGAGCTTCAGGGGTCCATTGAAGTACCTTGCGTCCTCCCTTCAAGAGAGAGGTAAGAGGTGCTGAGAGGAGACTATAATTCTTAATAAAGCGGCGGTAAAAGTTGGCGAAGCCCAAGAAGCGTTGGAGTTCTTTTACCGATTTGGGTTCCGCCCAGGTGGTTACTGCATCTACCTTACCAGGCTCCATACGAACTCCCTCCGCAGAGATCACGTATCCGAGGAAGGAGACGGTGGGTTGATGGAATTCGCATTTCTCCTGTTTCAGGTAGAGTTGGTATTTGCGGAGACGTTGAAGGACCTGGCGAACATGGTCGTGGTGTTCTTCTAGGTTTCGTGAGTAGATCAGGATATCATCAATGTAGATGATGGTAAAACGATGGAGGAAGTCATGGAAGATTTCATTCATGAAGTTTTGAAATATGGATGGACCGTTGGCCAGGCCGTAGGGCATCACCTGATATTCATAGTGTCCAGTCGGGGTAATGAAGGCGGTCTTCCACTCGTCCCCTTCTCGGATACGGATCAGGTTGTAGGCACTGCGGAGGTCGAGCTTGGTAAAGATGCGGGCCTCTCGTAACTCCTCTAGAGCTGCTGGAACTAGTGGAAGTGGATAGGCAAACTTTACTGTAGCTTCATTCAGTACCCGATAGTCTATGCAGGGTCGGAGCCCTCCATCCTTCTTCGGGACAAAGAAGAAACTGGACGCTGCTGGGGACGTGGAAGGTCTGATGAACCCTTGTTGGAGTGCCTCTTGAATGTAGTCATTCATGGCCTCCTGCTCAGGACGAGAAAGAGGATAGACCTTTCCATGGGGTAGTTTAGCATCTGGCAGTAGGTCGATACTACAGTCCCAGGACCGGTGAGGTGGTAGTTGAGTGGCTCGTTCCTTGCTGAAGACATCTGAAAAGGATTGATAGATGGTGGGAATGGTGACTGTGGAATGAGTGTTGGGGCTCTCTATGGTGGTTGCATTGAGGGAAACAGCGGGACGAGGTTGCTGTGAAGCAGACGAGGGAGAACGGTATCCGTGGTTCTGGCATCCCGCACTCCAGCTTAGGATTTCTCCTGTGCTCCAGTCGATGTGAGGCTGATGTTCTGCTAGCCATGGTCTGCCCAGGATGACGTCCACATTTGCTCGGGAAAGTACGAGAAGGGTTAATTTTTCACGATGGTCATGTGGAGTAATTAGTGTTACCTCTTTGGTGCGTCGGGTGATTTTACCGTCGCCCAATGGTGAGTTCTGAATGGTAATGATGCGATATTTGATCTCATTTTTAACGGTGGGAATTTGATGCTTGGTAATGAAATGTGAGGAGATAAAGTTGCCAGCCGCTCCAGAATCCACAAGAACATGTATGGGGAGAGTGCGAGAGTTCACAGTTAGGCTTGCAGTAATACGGGGTAAGTGAGATATGGCAGGAGAAATGGCTACTGTACTCACCATTGGACGAGGTGGTCGAACTGGGCAGACGTTGATGAGATGGGAGGCTTCTCCGCAATATAGGCACAGACGGTTATCTATGCGACGTTTCCGCTCTGCAGGATCCAGATGATAAGAATCTGTGATCATGGGTTCTTCACAGTCTCGCTGGGGTGATGGAGCTCTGCATGGGAGAGAACTAGCCACAGACAATGTAGTGGGACAGGCAGAGAGGTGCTGCGAGACACTAGTAGCTTTCTTTATAAAAGTCTCTAGCGGTACATTATCCTCATAGATGACCATATGTTTGCGAATTTGTGGCTTGAGCCCTTGACGATAAGCCGCCAGGAGAGCAATCTGATTCCAACCACTATGGGCTGCTAGAGAGCGGAAGCGCAAGGTGTACTCGTGTATGCTGGTGGTACCTTGACGCAGAGTGATGAGTTCATCGTGCACTGAGAGGGGTGTGAGAGCGGCTCCGAACACTTCCTTGAAGTGCGAGGTGAATGCATTGTGTGAAGCTAGCGCTGGACTCCTTGATTCCCAGAGCGCATTGGCCCATTGAAGTGCCGGTCCAGTGAGAAGTGAAACCATGAAGGAGATTTTGGAGACTTCGTTAGGGAAATGGTGAGCATTCGCTTCAATGTAGAGAGAGCTTTGAAGGAGGAAACCATCACATCCGCCTGGGTCGCCGGAATAATTCAGGGGGCGAGAGATGGGCGTGTTGGAGATCGTCGTGGTGTTAGCTCTGGTCGCAAGGGGAACAGATTGCAGAGATTGACGGAGGGCATTCACCATTTCGGCGAATGGATCGGGAGAAGCAGTGGCTGATGACGTTGATGCCTCCATGAGCGAGCTGTAGGAATTCTTCGGGCTGGAATCCTGTCACGACCACACACACAAGGAGAGGGTAAGTAGATTTTAAGGTGTTTATTTACAGACGTGCACACTTCAAACAGGTGAGTATAGACTTCGGGATCCGAGTCATCAAACACAGTTCTATAAGGTAAACACAAGTTCTTAGGCAATCGCCAGCAAGAGTAACAGTCACTTCCCTTAAAGTGGTTAACGTATGTTTCACAGGTTGATCCAGATGCAATCCGAGAGGAGCACAGGAGAATCGAGAGAAGGAGGAGAAGATCCAAGGAGAGGTGTCCATGTAACTATGATTCCAGCCGGTGAGTGAATGACAGAGGTGAGTATATAAAGGGAGTGCTGATTGCGATTCCAGGTGTGGGTGATTAGAACTCTGGTGATGGTTCACGGGTGTGGTGCAGTGGTGATTGGCTGGTTGGTGATGGATCACGGTGATTGGGGCTGAGGGAACGTGCTGAGGGTGTGACAGTATAAGGGAAGAATGTGATAAATTTTGGGAAAAATAAGGGGGTAACAACCCAGATATGCAACCTGCAAAGAACTACATAAGTATACTGAACTTACTGTGTATGTTTCTGTAATTATAGCGTACCTATTAAAGCACGTACGTGTAGGGAGAACATATGTTACATTTTGATAATTGGAATAACAACCAGATATTCGACCTGCAAAAAAACTGTAAGCAAACCTAAGTTACGGTGTTAACAGGTATCTCTATTACTGTGCCAGGCATAAATCATACGTTTGGTGTATTTACACGTAAGCTTTTTTCAATTACTGGTAAAATACACTCTTGTTGCATGTAATTACAGGGTAAGTGCGCCATCTGCGGGCTGTAAATTAAAGTGGCGATTGTTCCGCTCTTGTTCAAAGAAGTTACAGAGTAGGTACACAATACATATAAATGTGACCTCATAATAATTCGTATGTATTTTACGTTAAATGTGGTTCTACAAAACATACATTTATTTACGTTTTTACAGACACTAGACTATGTCTACATAATGTTATCAAGACTACAATTTAAACCCTTAAAATACATAAAATTTCTGCAATCGTTTAATCATTCATGTAATATTCACTTCGTTTGCCGTGGTGGGACACATAAGGTGTTTTCTCTGACATGCTGTGACTAACAACAGAACCATAAAATACACGGAACACGCATCTTAATTACAAAATGAAACAATTTTATTCGTGTGCTGTAACCCAGATCTTCAGAATCTATACGATTTGCGAGGACCAGACCCAGTTTCAAGCCTTTATCCGGCGATCTTCATCTGCATCCCGAACAGCGAGTCCAGCAGCATCAGCCATAAACCCGTGCTGTAGTGAATTTTGCGACAGGAAAATCGGACGTTCATTGGCTCTCGCCTGCATTCGTCACAGATTACGACATGCCGTTTTTCTGGTGAAATGTGTTGAAATGATGCGTGGGCGCCTTTGAGGAGTGGATCAAGACAATCTGAATAATATTTTCAGCGATTAACAATTTAAATTCTGCTCTCATCCTACTGCACCTCAAACCTACTGTATTCCGCCAGAGAGGACTGTGGCTGCAGACGCATCGTTATTTGGATTACTTTTTTGTACAGCTGTTGATTTTTGCAATAAATAAATGATTATGATTGCACTTTCCTGTCTTTTATATTTTTATTACTGTACAGTCATAGTTAACGTTAGGTTTAGTGGTAGGAGTGAGATTAGCAACTTTAAAAAATACGTTTAGATATATTTGAGATATATTTTCAGATTGTGCGTATATGTATTGTAACTACTCTGTAACTTCTTTGAACAAGGGGGTAACAATCTCCACTTTAATTTACAGCCCGCAGATGTCTACTTACTCTGTAACTTCTTTGAACAAGAGCGGAACAATCGCCACTTTAATTTACAGCCCGCAGATGGTGCACTTACCCTGTAATTACATGGAACAAGAGTGTATTTTACCAGTAATTTAAAAAAGCTTACGTGTAAATACACCAAACGTACGATTTATGCCTGGCACAGTAATAAAGATACCTGTTAACACCGTAACCTAGGTTTGCTTACAGTTTTTTGCAGGTCGAATATCTGGTTGTTATTCCAATTATCAAAATGTAACATATGTTCTCCCTACACGTACGTGCTTTAATAGGTACGCTATAATTACAGAAACATACACAGTAAGTTCAGTATACTTATGTAGTTCTTTGCAGGTTGCATATCTGGGTTGTTACCCCCTTATTTTTCACAAAATTTATCACATTCTTCCCTTATACCTACATGTACGTTCTTTATAGGTACACTATAATTACAGAAACGTACACCGTAAGTTCAGTATAGTTATGTAGTTCTTTGCATGTTGCATATCTGGTTTGGTACCCCCTAATTACACAAAATTAACATATTCTTCCACTATACCTACATGTTCGTTATATAAAGGTACACTATAATTACAGAAACTTACACCGTAAATTCAGTTTACTTACATAGTTCTTTGCGGGCTGTAATCTAAAGCGTTACCAAATATTTCCACACACGCTAGCATAACCAAATTTACGGTGTTTACTAGTTGCCATAGCAACACTATGCAGAGAAAAAAGAGCGCAATAATTCAAAAGCCTTTTGAAGATATCGCTGAATATTTATTTTACCATAGTAAAAGTACATATCTGGCTGAAGTAAACTTTTCATTTCAGTTTTTAGTATTCATTTAAAATTAGACAAATCTGCTATTATTTTAATCTCCAATTTGTTATTTATCAGTTTAGATGGTTTATTAATGCTTCGCAAACCAGCAGAGGACACTAACCTGTTTTAAACTCCAGTGGCGCAGATGGGGAAAGATGTAACACTGTGTTACAATATTCCCCGCTGTTATTAAACTATGCTATTCTGTGACATTAGCGGTGCGGTTTACACGATTTACTTCTAAGGATTTTGATAAGATACCTCAAGAAACAGGTGAATAAAGGCTGACAATCAATGTTTAATGTTCAGAAGTTATTATTTCAAGTAATGTAAAGCATTTTGGCTGGTTTGTGTGTGGTGTTCTATGAGAGCTGTGTGTGGAGGAGTGGAGTGTTCTTCTGAATGTCTAAATGTGTTTCATCTATCTGTCCACATTGTTTTGAACTACTGTACAGCTGTGTGTTGCGATCAGGGCCGTTCAAAGCATTGTTGCGATGTGTCCATTGTCAAACTCCAAAATTCGATTATTTTTATTTTTTTTTTAAAACGTTGTTGTGGAAATTTCCCTTGAGACCTCGGTAATAAAGACAAACTTAAGTAATAGTTAATAAAAAGGTTTATTCTTTGCAAAGAAGATCAACAGTCGTACAGAAACACAGGTTTGCTGCATGAGTGTGATGAAGGAGGGAGGGATTTCCTCCGCTTTATATCTCTTCACACACCCAAGGTCACAAATTGAAAACCTGCTGATACTCTCACATGGGATAGACAGAAGAAAGACATCTCTATACATTATTTACCCCAAACACTCTCACATGTCTTAAGCCTCCCCCTCCTGACCCCTAAGGTCAGCCTATGGTGTCACGAGGCCCTCAGACCCTTCCTCACTCATTAGCACAAAGGGACTTAAGAAAGAGAGCTTCTCTGTGTACATCCCTTAACACATAAATGTATATCACATGAGCATAAAAATCACCCCTTATGAATTTTCACTAACAACGTCATTACTTCATTTGAAAAAGGTAACATGTATTTTACTGACAAAATATTTTAGTTTGTTGTGTATATTTATTTCATTCGATCAGATAACATTTTAAGCTGTCATATGGTCGTGTTACAACGTGCCCCTCAGATGTTTCACTTCCTTTCTTTTGAGGTAAATAACAAAAAACGTATACACTGTAAATGTGAAACAAAGCGATATATTTGTACTAGACAAATGTGAAAATAATGTGGATAAATATTGTACTCTGAACCCCAAGTGGATTTACATAAACCGCGAAATTCAAAAAGTGTTAGGTTGTGCCCCGCTCTCCCCTATATTCAAGTTGGGCTGTACTGGTACATCATTCTTGGACTTGCTGATTTCTGTAGAAAGATGTACAGTTAACATAGGGCACAGCTACAAAATTTATTTACTTATGCATGTATTGTCACGTCCACACACACAAGGAGAGGGTAAGTATATTTCAAGGTATTTATTAACAGACGTGCACACTTCAAACAGGTTAGTATAGACTTCGGTATCCGAGTCATCAAACACAGTCCAATAAGGTAAACACAAGTTCATAGGCAATCGCCAGCAAGAGTAACAGTCACTTCCCTTAAAGTGGTTAACGTATGCTTCACAGGTTGATCCAGATGCAGTCCGTGAGGAGCACAGGAGAATCGAGAGTAGGAGGAGAAGATCCAAGGAGAGGTGTCCATGTAACTACGATTCCAGCCGGTGAGTGAATGACAGAGGTGAGTATATAAAGGGAGTGGTGATTGCGGTTCCAGGTGTGGGTGATTAGAACTCTGGTGATGGTTCACGGGCGTGGTGCAGTGGTGATTGGTTGGTTGGTGATGGATCACGGTGATTGGGGCTGAGGGAACGTGCTGAGGGTGTGACATCACCCCCTCCTCCACGGGTGACTCCTGGCACCCAAGAGCGGCGACGGGGACGACCTCGGCCTCGGGGAGCTGGGCGTTCCGGGTGCTGTTGGTGGAACTCTTCGAGGAGAGCAGGGTCCAAGATGTCATCACGGGGTACCCACGATCTCTCCTCGGGTCCAAACCCCTCCCAGTCCACGAGGTACTGGAGTCGGCCGTTCCGCCGCCGGGAGTCTAGGATCTCTTGGACCTGGTAGATGTCGTCACCGAGGATTTCCGGTTGGTCTGGAGGAGGAGGTGGTTCCGGTTCTGCTGAGGAAGGGAACAGAGGGTCAGTGTGACGTTTTAATAGGGAGACATGAAACGAGGGAGAGATCCGATAACGTGGAGGTAAGTTCAGCCGGTAGGTGACGGGATTTATTTGTGAGTGGATGGTGAATGGCCCTATGTAGCGGGGACTCAGCTTCTTACTGGGCAGCCGGAGGCGGATGTCCCGGGTAGAGAGCCATACCTGGTCTCCAGGAAGGTAAACAGGATTAGGTAACCTGTGGCGATTAGCGTACTCCGTGTGCCTCCGAACTGCCCGTTGAAGATGGACATGGGCTGAGTCCCACACCCTCTCGCTCACCCGGAACCAGTGATCTACCGCAGGCACTTCGGAGGGTTCTCCGGTCCATGGGAACAGTGCAGGTTGGTAGCCTAGAACACATTGAAACGGGGTTAAACCAGTAGATGTCTGACGGAGGGAATTTTGTGCATACTCAGCCCACGGTAGATACTGGCTCCAGGTGTCTTGATGTTGGGAGCAGTACGTCCGGAGGTAACGGGAGATCTCCTGTATCTTCCGCTCGGTCTGCCCGTTTGTTTGAGGGTGGTATCCAGATGACAAGCTGACTGTGGTGCCTAGCAGTTGGAAGAACGCCCGCCAGACCCTGGAAATGAACTGAGGCCCTCTGTCGGATACGATGTCCTCAGGAAGTCCGAAGTTCCGGAACACATGCTGGAACAATGCTTCAGCTGTTTCTAGAGCTGTGGGAAGACCCTTGAGAGGGATTAGTTTACAGGCTTTAGAGAAACGATCAACAACCACAAGAATTGTGGTGTACCCTCGAGAGGGAGGTAGATCCGTGGCAAAATCCACTCCTAGATGGGTCCAGGGTCGGCGGGGAATGGGCAATGGTTGGAGTTTTCCTTCAGGTAAACGACGGGGTGTGGTGTTGATGGCGCAGACCGAGCACCCCCGGACGTACCGATCCACGTCCCTGGTCATGTTGGGCCACCAATACTTCTGCTGGAGGAGCGAGAGGGTTCGCCTACTGCCAGGGTGTCCTGAGCCAGGAGACGTGTGCGTACTATCCAGTAACGGAAGCCGATGATTGTTAGGGACATAGGTACGGCCTGGAGGAAGTTCAGGAGGTGCAGGTTCCTCGAAGGTGGCGGTCCGGATGTCCTCATCAAGTTGCCATTGGATAGGTGCTAGGAAGACAGATGGAGGTAGAACAGGGTCAGGTGTGTCAACAGTAGGATCAGGTGAATACATACGGGATAATGCGTCTGCCTTGGTGTTCTTGTGACCGGGTTGATAGGTGATTTGGAAGTTGAAGCGTGCAAAGAATAGTGACCAGCGTGCTTGGCGTGCATTTAATCTCTTGGCTTGTTGGAGGTACTGGAGGTTTTTGTGATCGGTTACCACGGTGAAAGGAAATTGGGCTCCCTCTAACCAGTGCCGCCACTCTTCGAGGGCCAACTTAATGGCCGGCAACTCACGATCACCTATTCCGTAGTTCCGTTCAGCTGGGGTGAGTTTTTTGGAGTAGTACGCACACGGATGGAGGGATTGGGGTTCACCAGACCATTGTGACAGAACAGCTCCGACGCCTACGTCTGCCGCATCCACTTCCACTATGAAGGGCTTTGACGGGTCAGGATGTTGGAGTATAGGCGCTGATGTAAACATGAACTTAAGGTGGTCGAAGGCTTGTTGAGCTTCAGGGGTCCATTGAAGTACCTTACGTCCTCCCTTCAGGAGGGAGGTAAGAGGTGCTGAGAGGAGACTATAGTTCTTAATGAAGCGGCGGTAAAAGTTGGCGAAGCCCAAGAAGCGTTGGAGTTCTTTTACTGTTTTGGGTTCCGCCCAGGTGGTTACTGCATCTACCTTACCAGGCTCCATACGAACTCCCTCCGCAGAGATCACGTATCCGAGGAAGGAGACGGTGGGCTGATGGAATTCGCAATTCTCCTGCTTCAGGTAGAGTTGGTATTCACGGAGACGTTGAAGGACCTGGCGGACATGGTCGTGGTGTTCTTCTAGGTTTCGTGAATAGATCAGGATATCATCAATGTAGATGATGGTAAAACGATGGAGGAAATCACGGAAGATTTCATTCATGAAGTTTTGAAATATGGATGGACTGTTGGCCAGGCCGTAGGGCATCACCTGATATTCATAGTGTCCAGTCGGGGTAATAAAGGCGGTCTTCCACTCGTCCCCTTCTCGGATACGGATCAGGTTGTAGGCACTGCGGAGGTCGAGCTTGGTAAAGATGCGGGCCTCTCGTAACTCCTCTAGAGCTGCTGGAACTAGTGGAAGTGGATAGGCAAACTTTACCGTAGCTTCATTCAGCACCCGATAGTCTATGCAGGGTCGGAGTCCTCCATCCTTCTTCGGGACAAAGAAGAAACTGGACGCTGCTGGGGACGTGGAAGGTCTGATGAACCCTTGTTGGAGTACCTCTTGGATGTAGTCATTCATGGCCTCCTGCTCAGGACGAGAAAGAGGATAGACCTTTCCATGGGGTAGTTTAGCATCTGGCAGTAGGTCGATACTACAGTCCCAGGGCCGGTGAGGTGGTAGTTGCGTGGCTCGTTCCTTGCTGAAGACGTCTGAAAAGGATTGATAGATGGTGGGAATGGTGACTGTGGAATGAGTGTTGGGACTCTCTATGGTGGTTGCATTGAGGGAAACAGCGGGACGAGGTTGTTGTGAAGCGGACGAGGGAGGACGGTATCCGTGGCTCTGGCATCCTGTACTCCAGCCTAGGATTTCTCCTGTGCTCCAGTCGATGTGAGGTTGATGTTCTGCTAGCCACGGTCTGCCCAGGATGACGTCCACATTTGCTCGGGGAAGTACGAGAAGGGTTAATTTCTCACGATGGTCATATGGAGAAATTAGTGTTACCTCTTTGGTTCGTCGGGAGATTTTACCGTCGCCCAATGGTGAGTTCTGAATGGTAATGATGCGATATTTGATCTCATTTTTAACGGTGGGAATTTGATGCTTGGCAATGAAATGTGAGGAGATAAAGTTGCCAGCCGCTCCAGAATCCACAAGGACATGTATGGGGAGAGTACGAGAGTCCACAGTTAGGTTTGCAGAAATACGGGGTAAGTGAGATATGGCAGGAGAAATGGCTACTGTACTCACCATTGGACGAGGTGGTCGAACTGGGCAGACGTTGATGAGATGGGAGGTTTCTCCGCAATATAGGCACAGACGGTTGTCAATGCGACGTTTCCGCTCTGCAGGATCCAGATGATAGGAATCGGTGATCATGGGTTCTCCACTGTCTCGTTGGGGTGACGGAGCTCTGCATGGGAGAGAACTAGCCACAGACAATGTAGAGGGACAGGCAGAGAGATGCTGCGAGACACCAGTAGCTTTCTTTAAAAAAGTCTCTAGCGGTACATTATCATCATAGATGACCATATGTTTACGAATTTGTGGCTTGAGCCCTTGACGATAAGCTGCCAGGAGAGCAATCTGATTCCAACCACTATGGGCTGCTAGAGAGCGGAAGCGCAAGGTGTACTCGTGTATGCTTGCCGTACCTTGACGCAGAGTGATGAGTTCATCGTGCACTGATAGGGGAGTGAGAGCGGCTCCGAACACTTCCTTGAAGTGCGAGGTGAAAGCATTGTGTGAGGCTATCGCTGGACTCCTTGATTCCCAGAGCGCATTGGCCCATTGAAGTGCCGGTCCAGTGAGAAGTGAAACCATGAAGGAGATTTTGGAGATTTCGTTAGGGAAATGGTGAGCATTCGCTTCAATGTAGAGAGAGCTTTGAAGGAGGAAACCATCACATCCGCCTGGATCGCCAGAATAATTCAGGGGGCGAGAGATGGGCGTGTTGGAGATCGTCGTGGTGTTAGCTCTGGTCGTAAGGGGAACAGATTGCAGAGCTTGACGGAGGGCATTCACCATTTCGGCGAATGGATCGGGAGAAGCAGTGGCTGATGACGTTGACGCCTCCATGAGCGAGCTGTAGTAATTTTCCGGGCTGGAATCCTGTCACGTCCACACACACAAGGAGAGGGTAAGTATATTTCAAGGTATTTATTAACAGACGTGCACACTTCAAACAGGTTAGTATAGACTTCGGTATCCGAGTCATCAAACACAGTCCAATAAGGTAAACACAAGTTCATAGGCAATCGCCAGCAAGAGTAACAGTCACTTCCCTTAAAGTGGTTAACGTATGCTTCACAGGTTGATCCAGATGCAGTCCGTGAGGAGCACAGGAGAATCGAGAGTAGGAGGAGAAGATCCAAGGAGAGGTGTCCATGTAACTACGATTCCAGCCGGTGAGTGAATGACAGAGGTGAGTATATAAAGGGAGTGGTGATTGCGGTTCCAGGTGTGGGTGATTAGAACTCTGGTGATGGTTCACGGGCGTGGTGCAGTGGTGATTGGTTGGTTGGTGATGGATCACGGTGATTGGGGCTGAGGGAACGTGCTGAGGGTGTGACATGTATATCTGCATGTATTTCAAAATGTAGGCCAAATATTTATTTAAAAAAGAAACATTAGAGCTGTTTTTTGCTTAGATTTTCAGATTTTCTATGAAGTTTTTGGTAACACTTCACAGTAAGGTTCGTTAGTTAACATTAGTTAATTACATTAGTTAACATGAACTGTTAATGAACTGCACGTATACAGCATTTATTTTATTAAATTCTTGTTAACATTAGTTCATGCACTGTGAACTAACATGAACTAACAATGAACAGCTGTATATTTTTATTAACTGACGTTAACGAAGATTAACAAATACAAGCTGTGTCTCATTTAGAAGGATGCGCCCTCCGGAGGTCGCATTCGAAGGCTGCATACGTCATCGAGGCTGTCTCATTTCAAAAAAGCAAGTAGGACACTCCGAATGCGACCTTCAAATGTGACCTTCTTTCACAGAAATTCAGAGGATGCATGAGGTGTATCCTTCTCTGCTACAGATAACCCACAATTCTTTGCGTCGGTGTCAGCAACCGTCATTTATTTGAAAAAATGGCGGCTCCGGCAGATCTAAATGCAAGCGAAGACGTGGCGTTTAAATGTAAGTATTTTTCAAGTTCTTCTTTTTCTTATTTGCATTATGTCAGTAGGTGTCACGATCAGGCTGGGTTGTGGAGTGGAGATGGAATGAGGAGAACCGAAGTAAATGAAAACGTAAACAGTTTATTAAATGAAACACTGAAACTAATACAAACAAACAAAAACCGGGAGCATAAGACGAGCACATGAAACCAAGTAAACAGAAGTAACAGTATCATTGACGGACAAATGGGGAGTGCACACACAGACTCTTAAATATACTGAAACGGGGGCGTGGTCACAAACAAGATAACAAGATAACGAGGGGGAAATACAAATATGGGCATGACTGAACTAACTAAACATAACCAAAAGGGGGAGAACAGGACTAAACCATTATAGCTAGAAACATAGGGGAAAAAACACTTGGGAAACAGAACAGGACAAGACATAGACAAAATCCTGACAGTAGGTAGGTGTTGTAAATGGGGTTACAGGTGTACAGTGATTTTTAAACAGTTAGAACAGTACTTCACTAGCAAGCAGAGAAATTATTAATTTACCCCTCTGGTATTGTACATTTCAGGTCACTTTCATATTACTCACTGTAGAAACTACCCAGAGACAATAACCTTGTAATAATTTTATAATAAATTCGCTTCTACGTTTAGTTTTATAAAAATGTATGTTCAATATTTTAGTTCACTGGCATTTTTCTTTTAGATATAGAATATTTAACTAAATTATGCACCGTTTCTGTCTATATGGAATATAGAAATTTTTTTTTCTAATTAATAGTATTATATTCTAATAATATAAAACTATTTTTAAAAAATGGGTAGGTTTAGGTGAATAGAATATACAGTTTGTACAGTATAAAATAATTCTGACTATGAAACGGGCTCTTGTTGATAGGAAATACCTGTGTGTGTATTATCTCTAGTATTATCAAAGACATTAATTTTTTTGTCAAAATTTAGATTTGTTTTGTTCAAAATCATTAAGTATTGGTTTTTGCATTATTATTACAGTTAAAAATCTATCTAAAATGACCAAACACTACCAGAGGGCTAAAACAGCAGTCATAACTACATGTAGAAATGAGTCATAAAATTTAGTTTTGAATAGGGAGCAAGGAAAATACAGAGAGATTTATTAGATTGAGGCAGGTACACTCTGATCTCTTCACTGGAGCCAAAAATACAGCCTTAAACGGTTGGAGGTAAGATCTTTGAAATAAAGAGGATGCGGTCAGTCTTCTTTCTTTCTTTTGTTTTGATTAGCTTGTTCAGGTGTGTTTGATTAGGGTTGGAACAATCTTATTTCTAAGGATAAAAATATTAATTTTAATTTTATAATTATAGATTCATTCTGGAGAAAATGGACTTGACCAGTAAAATTACACCAGCACAAGCCAAAAAAAAAAAGGTAAGCTAAGATGTACCTGTACCCCTGTAAAGTCCCATGTCTAAGGTATCTCACCTCTATAAAATTAACATTTTATTTATTTCATTTTTATATATTTTTCCTAGACTTTCCATGTTGATAATTTGCCCAACCACTATAGCCTTAACCTTGACAGTTTTACAAACTTAAGATCTTTAATGCCTTTAAAATTTATGCCAAATTTATGTTTGGCTTAGGAATGCAAACATCCAGGGTCAGGTGAGGGCCTAACCAATGGAAAGCCCCCTTCTGAAACCTGGCCGTGGTTTGTTCCGATGGATGAGATGTTGGGTCAAAGGCCCTCCATTTCTCCCCCTGTTCTCATTGCTTCACTGCCTGATGATGAACCACGACCAGGTTGTAGTTCTGATGAAGTTACACAGGAAGTAGAACAGGAGGAGAGGCCAGGGATAGAGCAGTCAGGATGATCAAGAAAGAGAAAAAACAAATCAGATTCTCTTCTTGAGCTACTGAAGGAAGACATGGCACGCCAGAAAGAGTGGGAAGAAAGGAGAGATGCAGAAGATAGGGCAAGGAGTGATAGGCTCTTTAATTTACTTGAGAAACTTATTGATAAAATGTAACAAAAATATTTACTACTATTAACAATATTTACTTACAAATGTTAATTAAAATCAAAATAAAATGTTATTCAATTGTTAATTCTAAAAGATAATTCTACTGTCAACATATGACTACATGTAAAAAATAAAACTGAAATTAATAAAAAAATATCTTTGGTTAATCATTAACAAAAATAAAAATAAAGAAAGTGGAAAAGATGCCATGTGTTGTGTGAGTTCTCTTGCTGACTTCCTAGTAAGCCTAAGAACACACAAAAAAATAACAACAGTATACTGGGTTAAGGTTTTTTAAAAATTTCATGAAAAGTTAGTTATTTGTAATGGTGTGTAAACTTATATTAAACTTAACTATAGGTAAGTATTTAGTTCATATTAAAATCAGTATTTGTAGCAAATTATTATATTGTATTCATGTGTGTTCAACTTACTTTTATTTTTATATAGGATGATGAATGTAGTCATGGTCCTGGTTGACATCCTGTAAGGCAGACACTTAGTTGCACAGTCTTGAACGCCATGCTGCACCAGATACTGCCTCCCCTGGATTGCATGCCACCACATCATCGTCCTCTTCCTCATGGCTGTCATCCGGTGTTACAATATCACCAACACCAAGGCAGATGTTGTGCAGCATGGTGCATGCTGCTATCACCTGTATACACACAAATATGAAAATATCATTCTGTAAATTGTTCTTTCTGAAAGTGAAGTTGTGTGTTAAATAAGTTCACTTCCAGAACAAAAGTTCAAGTTAAGTTTTCAGTCGTAAAGAAATTGTTTTTTGAGTCAAACATTTCAGGATTTTTCTCCATATAGGTGACTTCTATGATGTCTGAGTTTGAACTTCCGAAATGCAGTTTAAATGCGGCTTCAAAGGGCTCTGAATGATCCCAGCTGTGGAAGAAGGGTCTTATTGAGCGAAACGATCAGTTATTTTCTTCAAAATTAAAATGTATATACTTTTTAAATCTCAAATGCTCGTCTTGTCTACCTCTTTGTGAACTCTGTGTATTCAAGTTCAAGACAGTTAAGGTATGTCGAAAAACTCCCATCTCACTTTCTTCTCCAACTACATCACTGCAGAAGTACAGATTCTGTGTTTATAAAGTTAACATGCAAGAAGGGTCAAACACCCTTTATGAAAAAGGTAAAACAGTGATGTAGTAAGATTTTGAAGTAGGAGAAGAGAATTAGATGGGAGTTTTTCAACATACCCTAACTGTCTTAAACCGGAATACACAGTTTACGCTTACACGTTTTTTTGTTTTGTTTTTGTTTTTTAAATAACCAAACATTTCGCTAGATAAGACATTTCTTTCTCGGCTGGGATCATTTAGAGCCCTTTGAAGCTGAATTTAAACTGCATTTTGAAAGTTCAACTCGCAGGCACCATTTAAGTCCATTATATGGGGAACATTCCTGAAAGTTTTTCCTCAAAAGACAAAAGTTCTTTATGAAAGAAGAAAGACATGAACATCTTGGATGACAGGGGGTGAGTAAATTATCTGTAACTTTTTGTTCTTTAAGTGAACTTCTTTAACCCTCTGGTGTTGTTTGGTCATTTTAGGCCAAATATTTTTTGGGAAATTTTTTAAATCACTACTTCATTGGAATGGTACAAAACTAAGGAATACACAGCATTGAATATGTATAGCTATAAAGCCATCTAATGACTACACCATGGTATTACAGGTGATTTTCATTTTTTTTTTTTTACAAGGATTTTAAGTACTTGTCTATTTTTAACTTAAATACTACATTAATTGGAAAATTACATAATTATTTTTATTTTGTCACATTTTAATACGGAAAATAGTCCATAATTTAGATATGTATATTAATAAGTGACATAAAATACACTAAAAGTGCCAAATATTAAGAAATTAAATGTAGTATATTCATTTTACAAAAACTAAAATTAGTACACGATTATGGCCTTCGTCTGTGTGACTTTCAAATGAACAATACCAGAGGGTTAAGTAAAAGTCAAAAATAAGAAAAAATAATGCAACCTTTGGTGCAAACGTTGGATGCACTTCAAGTGCCTGAAGGAAGATGGCTCTAAATCGCGTTTTCATCATTCCAAAGGCATGCTCAATAATTGAGCGGCCTTTGGAAAGATGTGCATTGAAGCGCTGAGTAGATGGTGAGGCTGGATTTTTAAATGGTGTCATGATTGTGATTGGCTTCTCTGTGCAGGGGTACCCACCATCACAGAGAAGGAAAAAGCCCTGAGGCGGACACTTGGCTTGTGTGTGAATGGGGCTGTTCTTAAGCACCCGAGAATCGTGGATACTCCCGGGATACCCTACAAAAATGTCTAAAAATGCCCCATGATGGTCGCAGATCCCTTGAAGCAGGATGGAGGCAAACAGCTTTCTGTTTTTATAGCACTGCCCATCAGGGCCGGCTGATGGTTTAATTCTCAAATGGCATCCATCAATTGCTCCAACAGCTTTACCAAATGCCTGGTGATTGGTGAGAGTAGCAAAGCCAGAACCAACCTATAATTCTGTGAATGGTTGGCTGTGGGATCCCAAAAGCCTGTGACCAAAGTCCCTTTAAGGCAAGTCATGTCACTCGGCGGCCATCTTTGAAACGTTATTCGGGCAGGCAAGTGCAGCGCCTATCAATTTGAATGGGGAAACATCAAATTCTCCAAAACTATTCTTCACGCGTACAATTAAATTTCATATTTGAAATCTCCAAAGAAATCCAACAAGAACGGCCTCATAAATATGGCTCTCTGTGCTGCAATAGCGTTAAAAAACGCTTATTTTTCCGGCTAAATGAGCCAGTGCGCATGTGCAGTACTGAGCGCATGTCTTAGAGCGCCAATTGTTTCTATAGCAACCGGGACTTCCAACGGCAGCTGCAGTGACACGCTGACTTATCTAATCAACGATTGGCTCTTTCACTAATAAGGCGGGGCTTAGCGGCCATAATGAATGTTGCATTTTCCCCATTCAAAACTATACGAGTGACATGTCTTTGGTATTCTATAGTCTTAGCTGTGACACAACCCTGTACGATGCACGACCGGCCAGCCAATACAAAAACACCAATATCTGGAGTGTTGTATACAATGACACGCCTTGAACATGTGTGTGTGTGTGTAAATATTATTATTTTTAATGTTTTTGAGAAAAAAAAGTTTATTACATTTACCAATGTTGTATTAATTTGATAAAAAATGTGTAATATTATTAAAATGTATAAAAAGGCAATTTACACTACCATTCAAAATATTGTGTACATTAAAATAGAAGACAATAGAAAAAAATAAGTAATAGGTATTAATATATTTCATATTACTGTTTTCTGTATTTTTGATCAAATAAATGCAACCTTGCCAACACATATGGACAAATGTATTTGTTTGGACATCAGCGAAGAGGGCCAGCTGCAAGAGCTGCTCTGTGTCCACCTTCAGCAACAGATGAAGAACTGGACATATTTTCAAGGGGAGGCCAACTAATCCTCCAAAGGCAGATTAAAGAAGTGAGTGAAATTTCTATCCATTTTCTTCAATCTGGTACATTCTGCAGTATTAAATTCATTCTTTCAAGAGGTCAACCTTAAATAACTTTAAATAACCAGTTTAACAGTGTACCTCTACCAGTTGCAGCTCCACGTTGCCTAGATTAGATAATAAGTTAATTCTGCAAAACTGTACCGGCTTAAATAACATCGTTGTATCAAGATTGATTCTTGGGAGTGAACTGTTCTGAACTCAGAATTAGTCAGACTGTGATTAAGATAAGATAATACCTAAAACCAAAAACACCATAATATCATAATATTATTCCTACCTATATTTATTTTTATTACTTTGAATCTACTGTTATTTAGTAGTGTTACAGGGTTTGTAGAAATGCACAATTTATAAATAATAATTTATAACAAATCCAACAATAAATATTGTGTATGAGGACTCCTTCCTCATACACAATATTTATTGTTAGATTTTTTTCCGTCTATAATTAATATTTAATTGTATATTCCTTAATCTTTGTATAAATGGTTTCTGCATTCAAACATGACTGTTTTGCCATTAAGAGAGAATCTTGTGCTACACAATCTTTCCTTAAACTTCTGAGATTTTAGCGTTTGAACCGGACTTTTATTTTGGTGTGGTGATGTGACGTCATTATGAATCGTCGCGCTCCTGCAGCTGGAGAAAGGTTTGTGTTTTATAACTTTCAACGTTTTTAAATGAACGCAACCCGTACAGGCTGTTTTCACGAGACTGAACTGGTTTAGAGATTATTTAATGTAAGACTGCAATGATTTATCTGACGTTAATACACGTTAGTGAGATTAAAACGCATCAGCAGGTGATACAGAAAAGCTGCGTCTCAATTCGTTCTCTATATACTGATTTATTTTAATAGTAAACCTGAATTCGGTCCCTGACAAATAGTGATGGAGAATCATGTGAAAGAAATATTACAGCGTCTTAATGTAAATATATTCACAGTCGCACTTTCTGTGAAAAAAGAAACCATTGTACATTTCTTTCTTTCTCTGTACTTCTATCTTCTGACATGTCACCATTTCCATCTGTATTTTTATTCGAGGTAATACAGATGTCATGTAAAAGAAAACAAAAAGTTATTAATTAGTTTTTTGTTTAGAAAAATCAGAAAATCTCTGTAAATGTGACTCACAACACGATTTTCCCATTGAGATGCACCCAGAGATGTAGTTTGGATATATTTTTCTTTCAGTTCATTTCAAAACAAAGTTTCGAACTGTAATAAATAAAGAAACGGTAGCATACGTTCAATAACAGCATCACACATTTTAATTAACAAACAGTTTCAATAAAATGACATGAAATCCCTTATATAGAATAAAACAAACTGTAATAGGCTGAATGATCATGAAATCACAATCAGAACTAATTGGTGTACCTATTGAAGATACACGGATGAGCTTTATCCACCCGCATCACTACTACCTACACTCTTTTCATGTTGTGTGTGAGGAAGATAGGTTTGTCCACATATTCGGGTAAAAGGGAACTGCGGGTCTTTTTTATGATGTAGCCAGCTTTTGAGAAAATTCAAATCCTAGTTTAGGGTAGCGGTTACTGTTTTTTGGCCAGCTGAAATTTAGTAGTGTCTTTCAAATTTTGCTCCATCTGTTTCTTTGCGCTGTCTCTGTGTTCTTCTTCCTCTTCGTCATCGGACACAGACTGCATCTGCACTGAGCCGATTCATATTTCAGCATGAATGAAAACCATTTTGCGGAGGATGCCAGGTGTTTGAAAAAAAAACAGCTCTCAGCTCATTACAATGGAAGTGGCGTCCATCTTGTTTTACAGTCTGGGGTTTCAGCACTACTCGCTTGAACCTCTAAAATTAAAAGGGTCTTTAAAAAGGCCTTTAAAAAAACTGTAGGGTATGAGCTCTTGATGCTTGAGCTATGGGTTCCAAAAACTTTATTGAGCTTGGAAACAGGAAATTGGCCGCTCACAAGTGGCCTGATCTCACTTAAAATTATTTGATCCCCTGCTGATTTTGTACGTTTGCCCACTGAGAAAGAAATTATCAGTCTATAATTTTAATGGTATATTTATTTGAACAGTGACAGACGGACAAACAACCAACAAATCCAGAAAAACGCATTTTAAAAAGTTATAAAGTGCAAAAATGATTTGACCCCTTCTCAAAGCATGATTTAGTACTTGGTGGCAAAACCCTTGTTGGCAATTACAGAGGTCAGACTTTTATTGTAGTTTTCCACCAGGTTTGCACACATCTCAGGTGGGATTTTGTCTCACATGGTCTTTGCAGATCCTCTCCAAGTCATTAAGGTTTCAAGCCTGACGATTCACAGCTCAAACCTTCAGCTCCCTCCACAGATTTTCTATGGAATTAAGGTTTGGAGACTGGCTAGGCCACTTCAGGACCTTAATGTGCTGCTTCTTGAGCATGCTGTTATACCTAATACATGGCCCCATCTATCGTCCTTTTGATTGTGCAGTTTGAATTAGAAAGCCAGTACTTTTTGTAATGAAATGATAAATAAATAGGTAAAGCAAAACAAATGTGTTTTTCTAAAAACCTTTTATGCATATTTTATACACATACTTGACATACACTGTGTTATACGGTACAGTGGTTACAATTATTTCAAACATTTAGAATATATGTTGATTTATTTACATTGTTTTTTTTTTTGTCTATTTTATCGATTAGTTAATGCAGCCTTTACATCAATAATCACTCCAGTAAGTATAATCACTATAATAGTGAAGTCCCGTGTTGGGTGTAACGCGTTACAATAATATTACTTTTTTCAGTAACTAGTAGTGTAAGGCAGTGTTTCTCAACTCCAGTCCTCGGGACCCACTGCTCTGCACATTTTGTATGTCTTCCTCATTTAAGGCACCTGATTTTGATCATCAGCTCATTAGTAGAAAGATTCATGAACTGAACTGAGTGTGTCAGACTCAGAAACATACAAAATGTGCAGAGCAGTGGGTCCCGAGGACTGGAGTTGAGAAACACTGGTGTAAGGCATTACTCGTCCGAAAATTGTAATATTATTACAGTTTTCCCGAGCTAGTTACTTGCGTTACATTTGCCAGTAGCACCTTCATCACACACAAGGCACACGACAACACAGAAGGGAAGGGGAGGGGGGCGTGAATGGGAACAGTGATTGGTCTGGGTTTGGCACGAGGTATCATTAAATTACCATCACCGATTGGTCGACACCCGGCAGCCAGCAGCAGAGCGGCACTTGCAAATAGAGACCTGCAAACCCGCGGGACCCAACGCAACAGAGTGCGGCGCGGGACAAAACTTGATGGACAAGTGCGTGTGCTGGTGCGGGCGGGTAGAGACTCGTGTGTGTGTGTGTGTGTGTGTGTGTGTGTGCGGGATGCGGGAAAATAAAATGATTCGCGGGACTCCCGCAATATAGAAATATCTAAACATAAAATAATCAAAAAAAAAAAAAAATTTTTATTCATCTATTGCACAAAAGCAGCAAGAACAACATATATTATTAGTAAGAGCAAGAATAGGCAGTTTCGATTTAAAACTTGTTTGCAGCATGAGCAATGTAGCCATCTGCTGATTTTTGGAACGCATCGCGAATTCACTCACTGCTCAAAAGTTTTGAACAGTGCTGAATATTGCGTGCTTACGAATCACAACACACGTAGACCTTTATGAAAGATTAATTGTGCATAATATCCATTGTGTTATAAGAGCTTTATGAGATCGCGTATGCACTGGATGCACGCAGTAGGTCATGCTTTTTTGTTTAGAATAACAGTTTTTTGTGTAAGAAAAAAAAATGTAACTAGTAATATAACTAGTAATATAACTAGTTACTTTCTCCAGGGAGTAATAAAGTAAAGTAAGGCATTACTATTTTTGAGAGTAATATGTAATATGTAATATATTACTTTTTTGAGTAACTAACCCCAACACTGGTGAAGTCTAATGATAATGTCCCTCAAGGGAAACATACAAGGAGAAAAACAGAGTACCTAATACAGAGCCCTGTGGCACTCCAAATTGGGATTTACAAAGCTGACAAGAATGAGCCCTGATGATGACTGCCTTACTACTTCTTACCCACAGGTCCCAAAGCCGTATTGTTCTTCTAAGGATTATCATTGTTTTTGGAAGCTGTTAGGACCCTTAATATACTTGTATATTATATAAATGCATTAAATTGTGCACACATCAGAGTGATTTGCAATTGCTGAATTTATCATGCATGATTTTGATTAAACTTGGTACCATGTATTGTTCTTACTGACCCATAAAACTTGACAATTATTAGCTTCACTCTAACAATAATTTTTGTGTGTATTTGGATGTTTTGATGCGCTTAATGTTTAAAATTTCATGAAATCCTGCACTTTCTGACTTTGAAATAATCCTTTTGTATATGTACCCATTTCACTTCAAAAACTTTAAATGTCTAAAAAGTTTGTGTCTTTCTAGTCACAGTTACACTGAGGTTAACATGTATTTGTCTCTTTTTGCCTTAGACATGATGGCGCTGAAAGAGGAAAATGAAGATCTGAAAGAAACTGAAGAGAATTTTCTGATTGAGAAAAATCATTTCATAACTGGAGAAAAATCATTTAGTTCTTCACAAACTGAAAAGACTTGTACAAAAACTCATTTTGTTTGCCAACAGTGTGGAAAGAGTTTCAATGAAAAAAGACACCTTAAAGACCACATGAAAATTCACAGTGGAGAGAAGCCCTATACCTGCCAACAATGTGGAAAGAGCTTTGCACGAAGAAGTAGTCTTAAGATTCACATGAGAACTCACACTGGAGAAAAGCCATTTGTATGTAGTCAATGTGGAAAGAGTTTCACACATAAAGAAACCTTTTATTCTCACACGAGTCTTCACACTGGAGGTAGCCCTCACATCTGCAAACTCTGTGGAAAAACCTTGAAACGAAAAGGAAATCTGAAGGCTCACATGAGAATCCATACTGGAGAGAAGCCTTTCAAATGTGATCAGTGCGAAAAAACTTTCACGCGTCGAGGAAGCCTTAGAAAGCACATGAGGATTCATTTAAGAGAGTACTCTTTTAGATGTCATCTGTGTAAAATGGGTTTCACAGACCTAAAACGCCTTAAAAGGCACATAACAACTCATGTCGGACAGAAGCCTTTTTTGTGTCATCAGTGTGGAAAGACGTTCACACATGAAGGAAACCTCAAGAGTCACATTAGAATTCACACAGGAGAGAAACCTTTCACCTGCCAACAGTGTGGAGTCAGCTTCACTGAAAAAAGAAGCCTTACAGACCACATGAGGATTCACACTGGAGAGAAGCCTTACACCTGCCAACAGTGTGGAAATAGTTTCACTCGAAAAGGAAGTCTTAAAGTCCACATGCTAATTCACAGCAGTGAGAAGCCTTTCGCCTGTACTTTGTGTGGAAAGAGTTTCAGACATAAAAGAACACTCTATACGCACATGAGAGTTCACACTAGGGAAAGACCCTTCTCATGTCTTTAGTGTGAGAAGAGATTCACATGTGAAATAGATCTGAAAAGACATATGCAATCTCATTCTGGCAAGAAATTGCCAGAATGCTTTGAGTGCGGGAAGATGCTTAAAAAAAGGAGCAACTTCAAAAAGCACGTCTGCCTTCACTCTGGAATAAATAGGGAACCCTTGGGTCCTTGAAAAGCATGTACAAGCAATAAATTCACTTTCATCAGCTTTATGTCAACTTTTTTTAAGTTGGAGCACAAGCAGAAGAGATGCTTAAAAGGCTGACCAGTTTTATTTGGCCGGAGTATGTTATGGGAACTGATCTGCAAGCTAACAGAATTGCTAGAGAGATTCAGGGTATGTTTAGGTGTGCAAGAAGTAATGACATGCAAATATTGAATTTTCAGATTGGTTAAAACCAGTACCAGAATTTTTTTTCGAAAGCCCCCTTAAAGCATTCGTAAGAACAAGGAACCACACATGCAAGGAGTAAAGCAAAAGCAATACAGGGTTCTTGAAATCCTTGAATGTTTGAATCTGAAAAAAATAATAATAATTCAAGGCCCTGGAAAGTTTTTGAAAATAAACATGCATACATAAAAGTGCTTGAATTTACAAGTTTTTTTTTCATGCACCTATCAAGTTTGAGATTTTGGGTTAAGTGTTTTTCAGACTACTGGAATGAAAAACAAAACAACTTGATTTTATGCAACATTTTATCTGCTCAGCAGATGTTGTTGCTTCCTTCATGTTTGTTGAAGAGTGCCGGCGGAGTGTCTGCTCCAGAGTCCAGCCCCTCCCCTCTCTGTGCCTGAAAGAGGAGGGGCGTGGCCAGGGGCGCGCGAAGTAGTGCTGAGAGCTCCGGGTTAAAGCAGTTTGCTGGAGCAAGGCTCACAGCGCAGTTTGAACTACGCAGCCTATATCGATATATGCGATATGGTCAAATATCATATCTCGTTTAAAAATATATCAATATATTTTTAATATCGATATATCGCCCAGCCCTACCTTCCAGCACTATTAGGCCCAGGATGTCCTCTCTTAAGATGTTAAGATGGAATTTAGACATTAAGAATTGTGGTGAAATAACCCCTACAAATACAACTCATAAGATACACTGTTTTTGATAGTGTTCATAATGTTTCTGACAGATAATGTCATGATTTTTTTTTTTTTTTTGCATTTACCCTACTGATTGTGGTATCTGTCAGCAATAACCTGTCCACAAGCTTTTTAATTACTGTCAGTTAAAGTGCCAGCGACGCAGTGTTACCAGATATGAAAAAAATGTGTAAAAAAAAAAAAGGCGAAAATTAGTTAAAATCTTCAGCAAATGATCTAAGATAGAGAAATCCCTAAACTCTAAAACACATGCTACATTCGATGACCGACAAAAGACTAAACTCAAAGACAGACTTATAAAGGCAAACTAATCAAGAAATACAGGTGATACAGATAATGAATAAACAAGGACTAATCACAGGGCTAAACCAAATCATTACAAACAGACGGGGGAAGACAGAGGGAGAAACCAAATGACAAACAGTGCAAAACAAAGGCAAAAGGCAAGAAACCTAAGGCTACATATGACATTACCTCCCCGCGTCTCGCGCCGTGATGGAAACACCGGGGAGGGGGGGCGGGCGCCCTGGCGGGTCAGGCGGCCACGGCCGGACAGGCAGTTCACGTGGCCATGGCGGGTCAGGCGGCCATGGCCGGACAGGCAGTTCAAGTGGCCATGGTGGGTCAGGCGGCCACGGCCGGACAGGCAGTTTAGGTGGCCATGGTGGGTCAGGAGGCCACGGCCGATATAACAGTTCATCAGGCCATGGCGGATCAGGAAGCCATGGCCGAACAGACAGTTCATCAGGCCATGGTGGGTCAGGAGGCCATGGTCGGACAGACAGTTCAGGTAACCATGACCGGGTCAGGAGTTCATGGAGCCATGGCTGGGCAGCCCCCGTGGCCTTGGCCTTAGTCCTTGGCCAGGCCACGTGGACTAGGGGTATGTAGCCCCCCCAAAAAATTTTCTTCGGGAAATTTAGAGGTTCATATGGGGGAGGCTCTGGAAGGCTGGGTTGGACCAGCGGAGGCTCTGGAAGGCCGGGCTTAAACAGCGGAGGCTCTGGAAGACTGGGTGTAACCAGCGAAGGCTCTGGACAGCTGGACTGGACCAGCTGAGGCTCTGGAAGACTGGACGGGATCAGCTGAGGCCCTGGACGGCAGGACGAGACCGGCTGAGACTCTGGACGGCGCTCTGGAGGAGCGGGCTCTGGACGGCACTCTTGAGGAGCGGGCTCTGGACGGCGCTCTTGAGGAGCGGGCTCTGGATGGCGCTCTTGAGGAGCGGGCTCTGGACGGCGCTCTTGAGGAGCGGGCTCTGGACGGCGTTCTTGAGGAGCGGGCTCTGGGCGGCTGGACCACCCCAGCGGAGATTCAGAAGGGCTGAGCGTCTCCAGCGGAGACACTGAAGGAACTAGCTCTGGGCGAGCGGTCACTGGAGGGCGCTCTGGCGGCGCAGTCACTGGAGGGCGCTCGGGCGGCGCAGTCAACGGAGGACTGGGCGGAACCAGCTGGGTTTCAGGAGAGAGGATAGGGGCCGTGAACTCCATAGGGAGAGCCATGTCCAGAATGTCCATAACATCCTTTTTGGCCGGGAACTCAGAAGCGTCGACCATCTTGGTCGGGAAATCAGGAACTAGGTCCATCTCGGCCGGGAAATCAGGAACTACGGCCATCTGGGCCGGGAATTCAGGAGCTGTGGCCATCTCGGCCAGGAAATCAGGAACTACGGCCCTCTCGGCCGGGGATTCATGAACGGAGGCCATCATTTTTGTAAAATTCCTACTGTAAATACATCAAAATGTAATTTTTGATTAGTAATATGCATTGCTAAGAACTTAATTTGGACAACTTTAAAGGTGATTTTCTCAGTATTTCGATTTTTTGCACCCTTAGATTTGAGATTTTCAAATAGATGTATCTCAGCCAAATATTGTCCTATCCTAACAAACCATACATCAATAGAAAGCTTATTTATTGAGCTTTCATATGATGTATATATCTCAGTTTTGTAAAATTTAACCTTATGACTGGTTTTGTGGTCCAGGGTCACATATATAATAAGCTTTTAACATTTCTAATTAAACTATAGAAAAAAGAACAAGTAAAATAAGAATAAGTTAACTTATTCTTATTCAATCAAATGAAATCAGTATTAACAAACTTTATTAATTTGTACAACAGAAGGTGGCACAGAAGAACACAAAAGTGGCTTGTAGATGTTTTTTCATATTTTTTTAATGCGGCTCAAAGGTTGCATTAATGCAATCAAATTCATGTTGAGATTTTTTTTAAATATTACATTTTTAACATAGAAATATTAAATGATTTAAATAACCGAGAAGATACTTGATACTTTATAGTTTTAAATGAATCTAAAACTGCGTCAAGTCACTGATTTAATACAGATGTTTCAATACCTACCAGATACAATACTGATTTTGGCAGGAACATTTTTTTTTTTCAAGTTAATTTCTTTGAGACAAAATTCCTGCTTTAGAGGGAGACATCTAAGCATTCAGTATATTCAACACCACCTGCAACAGTTGTGTAGTGCTTTGTTAAAAGCTCAGACTTACTCAATTCGTTATTATCTATATTATCATATAGTCATTTATGATCATCACAGGTAAGTGTCCACGCACTACTGGTCAAAGACCATTGGGTTTTCTCCCATTTGTAAAATGCGTTATTATTATTATTAAGATTAAATGAGATTAAAAAGCGCATATCAATGTCCATCATGGAGAAGATAAAAATGTCAGTGAAGCAATACAACTGATGGTGGGCAATTCCAACATTATGTATGTGACAAAAACGCTCTGAGAATTTATTTTTTTACCTATGTACTGAACCATTTGTTTATATTTTACTAAACCCTTGTTGATACTGTCTAAACATAAAAATACATACATCTATGGAGTATGCAAATTAAATAAACAAGCATTATGGACGTGACAAAAAATAGACCGTTTTTTGGGAGGCGACAAACTTTTAAAATTCACAAACCTGCAGCAATAACACCCAACAAATAAAGAAAAGATGACTCTTCATAGAACATAAAATAGTTATTTTATTTTAATTTTCATGTGTCTGATTATAAGGAAAATGTGCTGTTATGGATGTGAAAATGCTGAATATGGCACTTTCCAGACTATAACCAATCCTGCACTAAAATTAAATAAAATGCTTTACAAATGTTAAGAGAGACCTCACATGGGTATTTGAACCACCAAATGTTGATATTTTGTGTTATTAGTATAGTAAAAACTTTTTCATAATAAGGTTGACATTTACATGGAATTGCCCTACTGTGAAACTACCACAAAATAACCACATTCATATATTGAACATACTTTTTAAATAGAAATGAACTAAAAAAAGACTTGTGTATTGTTGGTGTGCCATCAGTAAACGCTGAAATTGTCTTTCATTTTAAAAAGTCAGACACAGAAAATGTTATTTATTAAACTTAGCCTCCACCTCCAATAACCAGTCTCTCCAGAAAGCAACAGTTCTGTTTTCAGATCTCCTCCTATTGCTTCCAGCTGGTGAGAAAACTGGTTTTAAAAGGTTGGCTATGTCTGTAGAGGTTAGAGGCTCAATACATGGTGTAAAGACTTGATGAAATAGTTCTTGATTGGCAACAATTTCATCCAGGAGCCCCAATGTCATTAGACCTTCCTTTAGCCTAGAGTGAAAGATAATGTAAAAAAGCAGTAATTACGTCAATTGCTTCAGTTAGAGTTAATATCTTGTCCATTTTAACATTAAACATTTCACATCTCCAGAACTTACTGTGAAAGAGCCTGTGAAAGTCTGTCCTTCAGATAAAACCAGAGTGCAATTTCCATTACCTTATCACGGTCTTTTAAAGTCCAGATGTAGGTAAAGGCACCCATCACACCCAAGGTGTCAGCAAAGGCAAAAACTGCTGCTCTTGCCTCTTCTACAGATTCTGCCCACTTTATCTAAAACACAAATATATTCCAAATGGCTTAATATTTTAATAAATAAATATATATAATAGTTTATTTCCAATCTTTAATTATGTTGGCTTGAGAAATGATCATGCTAAACCATCATGTTAAAAAACCATTCAAACTATTTCAAACTCTTCAGGCCAGGCATTCTCAAGCCAGCATAAAGTTTGTACTCAAACTTTGAAATCATCTAGTTATTAATGCTGTACAACCACACACTGAAAAAAAGAACATGTAAAATTTACTTAATAACATCCTCGTAACAATTTGCACTAACAATGTTTAAGTAAAATTTATTGCTATAATTTTAAATAAAACGCACTTACCAGAATCAAGTAAAATCTATGTATTACTATGACTTAAAATGTGTTAAAATATCAAGTAAATATTACTTAATTCTATTTAATGTATAAACTATATTTATTCAAAGCATTTAGATAAAGTCTAAATGTCTATTTTTTTATTTAAACCCACAGCTGTCCTTAAAATAGTAAATTTTATTTACTGTTATAAGGTAAGTTTTATTAAATATTTCAATTAATTTATTAAATATATGTAATTAAATATTTCTAAAAAATGTAGTAATTTTTTTCTGCATTTAAATAAAACCACACATGGCATAGACAATTCACATTTATGTTGTTCCAACAATAAACAATGACTCAGTCACACAAATGTATGGTTTTTAACGTTAGAAAAATCAAAACCTCCGTTTTTTGCATGGCAACTGTTTCCCTAGGGATTGGAGTCCTGAAAACAACTAAACTTTTCAAGATCAGAAAGTGTTTTAACTACAAGAGGTATACAAAAACATGGGATCCATGATACAATCATGGATGTAATGCATGGACATAACATTTTTTACTACTTCAATAAAAGTAACAATCCTCTCGAATAGTGCAGTTTCAACATTCAACACAGCACTCTGGACTAGTGAATTACAACATCAAATGCATAAAATCTAAAACAATGAATAAAATGCATAAAAACATTTTAATAAACAGTTAAAGATGTGCTTTTATGAATTCAGTTAAACTTAAAATAGTCTAAAACAAAGCAGTTTCAACAATTAAACATGGCAAAAGCATTTAAGAAAGCGACTTTAAAGCTTGTACTTTTGGAGACAGCTTAATTCCATCCAATTACAGAAAAAGTTTCTGAAACACTTCGAAAGTGTAACACAATGCTCTGGGGTATGCGAGGTTGAGGGCATAAATGAGTCCCATAAGCAGGGCACAAGATTTAGCAGTATTGTGGCATCCCGGCAAGATCTCCTTTCCTTCAAGAACAATGGATATGTCCACTGGATCCTTTCCATCAGCTCTATGGACAACCAGAATCTTGAGGGTGTTTAGTGGTTGTCCTCCTGCACAATTTAGACAAAATAAATTACTGGGATTTTACTGAAAAATGTAAACTGAAGTAATACAGTAGCTATAGATTACACTTAACTGAGTCTAGCATATTTTACAGCAAGCCAGGTTTAGTTAAACATTAGTCGAACATGACATAAGAGCAGTGTTGGGAAAGTTCATTTTCTACATGAACTAGTTCAAAGTTCAGTTCACACATTTTAAATTAACTAGTTCAGTTCATAGTTCATAATTCAAATTTTTTGAACTAAGTTCGCAGGTTCCAAAATGAACTAGTTCATAGTTCTTTTATTTTTACGCGGAGTTGCTTCTTGAGACCCGACAGGCACAGTTTACACAAAAAGGTAAGATTTTTCCCACCTGGATCATCACTGACCTTTTCAAAAAATTATTTTAAGTGGACATATGAAGTTTCATTCATCATTGAGACAGAAGTAGTGCCGCTGCCTTCATCGGATTTTGCCTCTATTCATTTTTCGCAATTTGATGACGCATGCGCGGTGCGACTCTGTGGCGGCTGGTGTTGCCAGATCTGGTCTTTTCCCCTATATAATAAGGCCCGTTGTAGATTGTGTTGTAGCGGTTGTAGCCTAGATATTGTGCAGTCAGTGGTTATAGCCGGGATTTTGCCTGGCTCCATAGAAATCTGGCACTCTTTAGAACAAAATTGAACTACGAGAGAACGACGTTCATAAACGCCAGAATGAGCGCGTTCACGTTCACGTTCATCAGGCAGATATACTGCACGTTCAGTTCACGTTCACCCAGAATATGAACGAGTTCATGAACGATCGTTCAATGAACTCGTTCAGGCACAACACTGCATAAGAGCCACTACAACAAAATAATGTTACCCTTATCCGTAAATTTACTTCTTGACTGTGGTACGTTGAGTCCAGTTGGAGCTAAACTCTGCATGACAGCGGCCCTCCAGAACAGAATTTGGACAACCCTGCTTTAAGGTTAAACTTTACATCGGGGGTGGGGAACTTGCTTTTGTAGCGTGTTAAGATGTTTGTTACCATTCATTGCTGTTTAAACTGCTAAATATTTTTACACTACACTATATTACACAGCATGTAGCAATTAAGTAATGTCTGGGTATTCAGATCACTAGGTTTAAATCTAAGACTTTAGTTTTCAAACAGATAGAAGTAACATTTATGCTGCAATAATTTAACAGACTGTAATGGAAACCACAAAATGAAACATCCCATGAACTTTACTACATCTAAAGGTGATTGGTGCCAACATTTATAGTTGCCTTTAACTGTTTGGGTTTCTTATCTTCAGGTTTACCCCAAGGTTTCTGATAGGCTGATAAGACCCAACAATTGACCTCTATAATAAAAGTCCTTATCTGTGCTGTGTAAAGTACTATATAAATCAAAGTGATTAAAACTGACTATTGAGTGAGGATTGATACCGCATGTGTGTATATGTGTGTAGTGTGTGAGAGCATCAAGGGCGTCCCTAGACCGCTTTTATTAGGGCATGTTCCCCTTGTAAAAATCTGCTGTGCCCGAGTAAAATCTCAAATTCGAGTTATAATTTACTTTGATAATTCTTAAATAAAGACATTAAACTATATGCAACAACTGAATTAACACTTCTAAAAGCAGCGCAGTTTAACTGAAGACCACACGCAGATATCCATTCCCATGCGCGTCTGTGTATTTAACCGCAACGCGCACGTCGTGCAGTCTTTCACACAGAAGTGCATGCAGTTGAGGTGGGCTATGAAACAATTACGAAACCAGTGGTCGAACGCGGCCTGGTTCGCACCTGTACGCAGCACTTTTAGCAGCACTGTGCCCTGCATTATTTGCCTTAAAATGGTGAGAATCCCTATTTAAATATGAGGAATTTTTGTCCCATTACAAATATCCAATTACAACTAAAGAACTAAAGATACCCTCTGGGATTATTATTATGCTCATGAAGGGATCCCCAGGTTGTGCCACATCTAAATGTGCTAGAAACAGTTCTTGGTAAATCACTATTTACCAATAAGACAAATCCCTTGTCAAAAAATCCTATTGGAATTTCAGTTTATCCTATAGGATCTTAGTGGATTCTTAGAATCCTATTGGACTTTACAATTTATTTTAATGGAATTTCACTTTGTCCTGTAGAATTTTATTGGATTCTTAGAATCCTATTGGACATTCTGATTAATTCTAATGGAATTTCACTTTGTCCTGTAGAATTTTATTGGATTCTTAGAGTCCTATTGGACTTTACGATTTATTTTAATGGAATTTCACTTTGTCCTGTAGAATTTTATTGGATTCTTAGAATCCTATTGGACATTCTGATTTATTCTAATGGAATTTCACTTTGTCCTGTAGGATTTTATTTGGTTCTCAGAATCCTATTGGATATTACAATTCATTTTAATGGGATTTCAGTTTGTCCTGTAGGATTTTATTGGATTCTTAGAATCCTTTAGGACACACTGAGCTATTTTAATGGAATTTCACTTTGTCCTGTAGGATTTTATTTGATTCTTAAAATCCTATTGGGCATTACTTTTTGTTTTAATGGAATTTCACTTTGTCCTGTAGGAATTTATTTGATTTTTAGAATTCCATTGGACATCACAATTTATTGTAATTGAGTTTCACTTTGTCCTGTAGGATTTTACTTGATTTTTAGAATCTTATTGGACAGTATTTTATTTAATGGGATTTCACTTTGTCCTGTAGAATCTTTTATTGATTCATATAATCTTATTGGTTATTGTCATTTTTAAATGAAATATCACTTTGTCCTGTATGATCTTATTATTTTATTTTTTTTGTTGTTGATTAATTACTTTTAAATTTTACTTTTTTAGAGTAACACTGCATGTTTGTGTGCACCTGTAACCCACAATAAATTGCAGCCTATATGAATACACACAAATATGAACACATAATATGTATTTATTGAAATTCATAATATTAAAGAATTCACAGAAACACGAACATCTATATATGGTGCGGCCCCTTTAAGGAATCCGAACGTAGCGAGCCTGCAACTGTAGCGCGCATCATTTTAAAATAACGGTCAAAGAGGAAAAGCAGCAAGTGATTAGCGGTGTTTAACTTGTTCAAATTTGATTTCAAAGACGCCAAAAATGATGAAATAGTAACATTTATCTGGTCTGCATCCTAAACCAACAAATTTGGGTGGTCTTGGTGAGTTGTTGAACTCGTGTTTGATTGTATCTGCTGACTAGCACAGGAGTCTGCAGTTAACGTTACGTGTCAAAAGCTATGAATCTGTATAACTGGTATTATAAACGATAGTCATAACGTTATATGTTTATGGTACTAATTTTCATTGTATAAAACATTGGAGTAGTGACTATTCTGCCACCATTTGTAGCTGTTTTAATTAATATTGTGCTTTACGGCTCTGTGCAGCGTCACTATACTTTAAGTGCAAATAGCGCACGTTGCTGGCAGAAGCTGCTGGTGTGTGATTAGGCTAGTGAACACTAAAAGACAGCAGTCTTAATTTCTCCCTTTTCAAATGTTTTAATAAAAATGAAGGAAATAATGTTGTGATGTCCATTTGCTTTGTCTTGAGAACAACAATGTTGTTATTTTTCTTGTGAAGAAAAAAATAGATCAGTGTTACTAACGTTACAGAAAAAAGACATTTAGATTTAGGATTTAATTATTTTAGATTTAATCCTAACTATTATTAACTAATCATCCAGCCCAGGTGAATTTGCTAAATTAAACTACTACTAATTTAGACTGTGCTTTGTTTCTTTTGTTTGGTTATGTTATTTATTTATTTATTTATTTATTTATTGTCACAGTAAAGTGTTATTTTTCATTCCAACTTCTGGTGTCCTCTAATTTTTATATCTACCTCCCTCACTCAAGTCTAGACCTGGTCCAATGAAGTATTTGCATTGAAGGACAGTGCTACATACTGTGTGTGTGTGTGTGTGTGTGTGTGTGTGTGTGTGTGTGTGTGTGTGTGTGTGTGTGTGTGTGTGTGTGTGTGTGTGTGTGTGTGAGAGAGAGAGAGAGAGAGAGAGAGAGAGAGAGAGAGAGTGTGTATGTGTTTGCACTAAGGCTGTGTGCTGCACAAATCAGCTCACAATGTTGTTTACAATGTTAGTGAACAAGGTGATGTAAACAGCAAACTGCAAGTACTATTTGATAGTAAAACAAAAACAGTGAAAAGTTCACTTCTAGATTACAAAAAGAACAGGCATCCAATTTGATCCCATAAAAATCCCATAGAAACCATCCTACTGAATATTTATGTCTTGACAAAAAATCCTAAAGGATTCAAATAAGAATTTTGTACAGGATTCTTATTGGAATTTCTATCATATTTTGGAACCATTCCTATAGGATTTCGATAGGAATATTCTTATAAAAAATAAATATTCTGTAGGATCATTCTTAAAGGATTTTTTATGGGATCAAATTGGATGCTTGTTCATGTCTTTATGGGAACTTTTTTTTAATCTAAATGTGCTCTTTTCCACTTCTTGTTTTGCTAACAGATAGTACTTGCAGTTTGTGGTTTACATTGCCTTGATGTAGATGTTGTTCATTGTCTGTTGCTTATCAAAAAATCCTAAAGGATTCTGATAAACTTGTACAGGATTGTTATTGGACTTTCTATCATATTTTGGAACCATTTCTATAGGATTTGATATGAATAGTCTTAAAACAGGATCCCCTTAAAATCCTGTAGAAACTATCCTACAGGATATGTATGTCTTGTCCTATAAGACAATTCCTAATGGAATCCTTTAGGAACGGTTCCAAAATATGATAGAAATTCTGATTTGAATCCTGTAGAAGATTCCTAGTGGAATCCTTTAGGATTTGTAGAGGATTCCTATTTGAATGTATATTAAGGTGAGTTAAAGTAAACTGCAAGACACTAAACTAATATAAACAATAAAAAAAGTGTACCTTTTAGGATTCTTCAAAATTTTTGAAAGATGCTTTAAAAGAAAACCCATTAAAATCCCATAGAAATTATCCTACAGGATATTTATGGCTTATATAAGAAAATCCTATTAGACAATTCCTAATGGAATCCTTTAGGAACGGTTCCAAAATATGATAGAAATTCTAACTGGAATCCTATAGAGAATTCCTATTGAAATCCTATAGGATTTTTTGACAAGGGATAACAAAAATATCCGCTCTCTATTTCAGCGTGAGATAACCTCTTATTCTAATGCTGTCTATTATTGGAACAGACACATAGGTAATATTAACTGGAAAAGAGTTTGGTCTTTACCTCACCAATTCCTAATGTACAATAAAATCCATGAAGTGTCTTATAAAATGATACATAGGTGCTATCCCACAAAGGTTTTTCTACAAAGGTTTATTTCTGAAGATTTTGATGTAAATTGCTCCTTCTGTGATCACCAAACTGAAGATCTGTCTCACCTTTTTTGGAATTGTGAATATACCAAAAAGTTTTGGAAAAATGTATTAGGTTTATTTAGTGGTATAATCCCTGATATTATGTTGAAATATGAAAATGTTATTTTAGGATTTACCCATCAGAATGAACATCCAGATGTTTTTTATTTATTTAATCTTATGTTTTTGGCTAAATATTTTATACACAGATGTAAATTTGGTAAGCGTAAACCTTTCTTTCAGATTTTTCTTGTCGATCTAAATCTTTATACGTTTTTAATTTCTGAATCTACAAATAAGAAAGCTATAAAAACTGTGAATCTGTTTAAAAGATACATTTCTGTCTTCCTCCCTGGCATGTAATGTGATATAATGTAAATGTCTCAGTTTGTTATAATAAAGGGAAAAAAAAGATAGTTGAAGGGTGGAGCCTCAGACCAAAACACAAAATGTAAACGTAAACATCAGTTGTGGGCTGCAACTCTCACTTTTAATTGTTGTATCGAAGGATGTGAAGAACAGATTTACAGACAACTTTTTGCCAATTTTGAATGACAATATCCTGCCGGACCACTGTTGACAGTGATATAAGTGAAATGAACATGATTTCTTAATGTCTAGTGATTAACTGAAATAAGTTTCTTACATACTGCTCCTTTAAATTGGAAATGGAACCTTGAGGGTATTTTGGGAACAACAGGAGAAGGGATTAAAGATGTACAGCATAGGATGTTGTGGAATATCTGAAGGATACAGGGGTATATTATAGGATTTAGGATGTAGGAATTATTATTTATTATCACCTATGCTACTTTATTATTATTATTATTATTATTATTTATTTACTTAGTTATTTATTCATGTATTATTATTTTTTTGCTGCTGTATAAAGAAAAAGGTATAATTCATGCTATATACTCCGATACAGTAGGTGGTGGCATGCACCTGTTATGTCATGATTGCAATCCGCGAATAAACGAACAGAAGAAGAAGAAGAAGCTTAAATTGGCCCGGTATCTTTTTGCGATCACAAGTGGTTACAAGATGTCTTTTGGAACAACTTATCCATTGAGAAGAGGCACTTTGTCTGCAGTACTTCGAGAAGATGACATTACAGTGGACAACTTGGCCAGGATTTTTAAGATTTGTTGTCGTTTTAATCATTGTCAGCATATTAATGCGACACCCATCCCCCCGGTTTTAAGCAACCATATAGAGTGTGTTTATATCGATCAATTAATATAAGTTTATACATTGAGGATAATGACTCACATGGAAACTTTTTTAGCAATGTTTCTTGGGCCTTTTTCAATGAGAATGGGTAACATTTCTATCTGGATTGGTCATGGGTCCACGTGTCTCACCTAGTTACATGTTGGTGGAAACATTAGCCAAAGTTGCTCAGCAACGTTGCTCAAAAACCGTACACAAATTGGAGTCTTATCTTGATGATTTGGTATTGGTTGCTATGGTTACAAGAGGTCTGGTTCTGCATCTAGGTGTTAAAGATTGGGGGTAGACCCCCTGGTGATTAGCTTACTGGTTGTGTGAGAATGTTGCTATATTTATATGGGTCTGATGGGTTTAAGATTTGTCTCATGGGTCTCATGCACTACACATATTTTAAGAGTATTATAAACAGTGAAATATATAAACTACTTTTGTATGAACAGTTTTTATTGGTTAAATGATGAGAATAATGTATAAGATGTGTAATCATGTAGGACTGGAAAACTAACCAAATCTTTTGTTGTTTAAAAGTGTAAATTAAATTCAATATGCTTATTGTATTGTGATTGTTTTATGTTCCCTTGATTTCTGTAGGTAGCACAATCAAGTGTTTACTTGACCAGTGGTCAGGGGGTTTCTAGTTGTGGATTTTTTAGTTGTGTGGATCTAATGACTGGTGGAGAAGGTACCTTTCAGGTAATGGGTGACGAAGTGTCCGGAGCATTACCAGGGCCAGTCACAAACCCATTTCACCCAAACCCTGGACCAAGTCGACCTCGCTTAAGTTTTTCACGATCATCCACTGTTACGGCTCCTCGCACACCCCATTCTCCTTGTCCAAAGGTCTACCAAAGGTATTTTTTTTAGGCAGATACCAGTTGGTCAGCATTGTTTAATATATGACTGACTTTGGCTTAAAACATCTGCCAAATGCAGAAATGTAATGAAAAATATTCAAATAGTGTGTTGTAGAAAAAAAAAAAGGTTTCTAATAACTAGCTAAGATCATTTCTGTTGTAATTTCAACGCAATTAAAGTATTAAAACATCTTTTAGACACAATGTGTGTGTGTGTGTGTGTGTGTGTGTGTACCTGGTATTCATCACGTTGTGGGGACCAAATGTCCCCACAAGGATAGGAATACCAGTAAATTTTGACCTTGTGGGGACATTTCTCAGGTCCCCATGAGGAAACAGGCTTATATTATATATATTACTCATCCTAAAAACTATTTTTTTAGTACTGCTTACATTCTAAATGTCATATCAACCTCCACCACTTGATCAATAAAAAAGCAGACACACAAGTGCATTTTTAAATCTTTTAAAAACTAAATTTTAAAAAATTTATCTTAAACTCATCAACGTGGGTAAAAGTCGGAACCTTAAATCAAACATTTCCACTGAACATTAAGTCAAGGTTATATGCATTCTTGTTTTGTCAAATTTGTTTTAGAAACTGTGTAGTAGCCTATTTAATGTATTTTAATGCAATCACATCTGAAAAAAATTCAAAATTACAGCCAATTCCCCACATCACACATTACATTACTTTTGGTATATTTAAATATTTTAAATGTAATCTTACGCACTAACTTGAGCAGCTATGTTTTCCCACGCTTACTGTCCTTGTTTGGCGATACAGTGGTGTTGCTTTTTATATATATATATATATATATATATATATATATTAGGGCTGTCGAAAATAACGCGTTAACGGCGTTAATTATTTTGTTGTTGTTAATTACGTCAAATTTTTTAACGCATTTCATGCATGCGCAGAGTGACGAATTATTTGTCAGGATTGGGGAGCTAGAGGCGAGATGGACCAAGGTGAGCCTATGGACGGATTCAAATATAAAAAGAATGATGATGGTACAGTTAACAATAGGGATGAGCGAGTACAGCATTATCTGTATCTGTATCTGTTAACCATATGAATTATCTGTATCTGTATCTGTACTCGGAGTGGGCGGGGCCTAACCCGGAAGTGGGTGGGATTTAACCTGGAAGTTGGTCATGTTGTCTTGAAATGGGCGGGGCTTTAACCGGTATGTTATTTTAAGCATGCAATTAATATGGGTTGATCAGAAATTGTTATATTTATTGCTGATTAGAAAACTATTTACATGACAGCATCAGCATTGAGCTTCAGATCAGTGGTTTTGATCATGATAATAAACGAATTATATACAGAACAAGTTTTGCAACAATGAATACAACACATGCGGTTGCAATTATGAAGTAAAATGTAATGAACTTTTACCAAGCACCACGTCTGAACAAACCCCACTGGTTAAGTAAGTACTACAAACAAACCAAAGTAAAAAACAAACCTGAAGCTGAAGAAACCCTAAACGTTAACGGAAAAAAACCCGCAAACCTGAGTGACTGAGGGAGAGAACGAGAGAGAGCGCGCTGTTCTCTTCTCTTCTCTTCTCTTCTCTTCTCTTCTCTTCTCTTCTCTTCTCTTCTCTTCTCTTCTCTTCTCTTCTCAGTGTTCTGTGTGTGTGTGTGTGTGTGTGTGTGTGTGTGTGTGTGTGTGTGTGTGTGTGTGTGTGTGTGTGTGAGCAAAGCGGGAAACAGCAACACAATAAGGGGCCGTTCACATGTCGCGCCTAAAAACGCGTGGAAAACGCTAGGCGCGCCGCTTTCTTTATCAACAAAGCGCTCGGGCACTTGCGTTCCGGAAGCGTCTGCCGTTTCTAAGCAACCATCAGCTGCGCTCTAGCTCCAAGCTTTGGTGCGCTTGCTGCATTCTGAAAAGTTGAGATGTTTTTATCTCGATGCGGCGCGGACGCGCCTGGAAAAAACGAGCGTTCCATTATGCGCGTCTACATTTAAAATAACGAATTTGAGTTTTTCAGTGGAAGCAATTTAAAATTATCCTCATTTTTGCTCACAAAGGAAAAAGTAATACACCAAAAAACGTTGCAGTGTTTTTATAAAATAAAGAAAACAAAAACGATGTGCTTTCTGTCGTCTTGTTCTTGAACAGGAGTGCTTAACAAAAATAAAGCTAAATGCATGCCTCACAGACATGATAAACATATCTATAGAAAGTTTTAAATTATTACTTAACGAAATAAAACAAATCGAAAACAAAAACTTGTTTAATATGTAATCCTTAACGATAAATTTCTCTCTCAAGGCACGTCCAAAAATGAGATTGCAGGATCTTTGCCTTTGACTCACATTGACTCACATTGAATACACTTTATTAATAAATAATTCAGATATGTCCTTACTCTTTCCCCGACACATTTATTATTTATTTTTGCCGGTATTTTGTGTTAAGTTTTAGCCTACTGCGTGCGATTGATTGCGGATCTCTTCCAGTTGCGCCATCCGAGCCGTTATCGAAAGTAAAAGCGAAAGTTTTGTGTTGTTTCCACCAGCGCGACATAATTGATGGATGTCTAAAATATAAAAAATAAGGAGTAGCCTAAAACAGCCCCGATGCGGGCCCTGGCATAATATGAAAATGTGAAAATTATGTATCCTGTTATTTATATTTTGGTATGCATTTTAGAAAAAAAAAATGGTTAGGATTCAGGTGTTGCAAATAGTGATTAATCATGATTAATCCACTGAAAAGTCTGATTAATCTGATTAAAAATTTTAATCATTTGACAGCCCTAATATATATATATATATATATATATATATGTGTGTGTGTGTGTGTGTGTGTATGCTCATATTTGCTAGCCTGGCTAACACCAAACCACGTCATGACAAACAGTAGTAGAATTAACAACAAACTGGCAAAGACAAGAGGGAAGGGGCATGCTTATAAAGGGGACAGGTTACATGAGAACCAGATGAGAGCACTCAGACAAACTAGGTGAGAACGAGCAGGACAGGTGATGACACTCAGCACAACCAGGACTAAACAAGGGGGCGTGGCAACAGTTAACAAGGAGGCAGGACGAGGGGAGCACATGGCAAACACAAAGACAAAGCCATGTGCTTAAACACAACACAGACAGTGAAACACTAAACAAAGACAGGACAGACAAGACTGTCAGGGATGATCCCTTTCATTTGTCAGGTCAATGCACTTTGCGGGGTTCCTTTTTTGTTTGCTTTTATGTGGTGTAGGTGTTAGGACCTGAAAAAAAAATGACGTTAGTAACGTAGGAGCACGGTTAGTAAACAACAAACTTTTAATTAATGTCTTTACTATTATCTATATACCTTTTCAGGAACAACTTCTGGAGCATCAGTGATATAATAGATGGTCGGTGCTGTTCTATGGCTCTTCGGTGTGGGCATTTCAAATGGTGCTCTGTAAAAGTGTGATTTTACAGTGCCTTTCTTATGTTTTTTTTATGCCCGTCTTCCCCACCTCTCCTCAGTGAAAGACACATTACTCGATGGCCTGTGGGGTCTCAAGAGGATATCATCGGGAAGATTGTTCTGCATAAAGTAATCTTTGTACTGGCCCTTCAAGGATCTGTACATGACTTGAATGAAGTGCGCTGTCCTGAGGTGTCTTTTCTTGCGTAGAATTGTTCAACATGACAGTTTGTGTCTCTTGTGCAATGCTCTTGAAGAAGTGACTCTGTCATGTCAGGCATATCTTTGGAGGTCTCCAAGAAGAACCCCACGCCAGAGTTGATGGATGCCCATATGGACTACTTCTGGACAATAATAGGGATTTTCTTCATGTTGTTGATTTTCATCTTCCACAGTGGCTTTGACATCATCATAAATGTTCAGAAAAAGTCTGGAGTACGCTGAACCGCCAACAATTGTAGTAGATGCATTCTCCCCCACCTCCAACTTTTCAGGCAGCTCTTCTGTGGTATCCTGAAGAATGGCATCTTCTATGGGAATTAGGCCCTCCAAAAATGCAAGACTGTCTCTCACAGTTTTGCTGAAATTCCTTGCAATAAAAACTGTGCAAAATGGTTTGAAAATTGCAAGGGCATCATTGAGGCTAACTGTGTTTTGCAGTTTCGCAAACACATAAGTGGGAAAAATTTTCAGGCCCTTGTCAGCTGTCTTTTTTTGGAAGGTTGAAGCAACAGCTTTGATGATATGGGCAGAACACAGATGTAAAATATTGTGGATTTAATGTCTGCCCATGATTTTTGCCTCTGACAGATGGCAAATGTCCTCTCAAGGTAAGCTGGCATGCTTTCCTTGTTGAAGGCTAAGAGGACAGCCTGCATCATCGCCCAGCTATAGTCAGTTTCCACCAGGTGAATGTGCTGACAAGTGTATTTAGACAGTTTAAGGAGAAACTGCATCAGCCAAAAAGATATCGGGGGAAATCATTTCGGATACTGGAAGCGGAGGAGCATCTTTTCCTTTGCCTGTCAAGGTAAGAGAGTAGTACAGGATGCTTTGATCTGGAAATCTTGAAATGACACCCCCAGTTGTGTCCAGGTAAAGACTGACAGGGGATCTATCTCTGAGAATACTAACTAAAATGCTTAAACCTCTTTCTGAATACAGGTGAGCTCCAAAAGGATTGACCTGGAAGTGTTGGACATATCCAGGTGCAAAGTATGAGGTGGTATCACACTATTTGATGATCGACTGGGTGAGCTGAGTTTCAAGCAGGATATCATCATGTGTTTGCAGAGTTTCATGTTCATTTCATGTGAAATGACCTTAAGAATATTTTTACTTAGGCTGTAGCTGATGTTACCTGCCAGAAGTTCTTGGACAGGTGCGTTTTGCAGCCTTTTGTAATATTCATTACAATGAGTTTTGGCTATTGATCCCCTTTTAATATTACTGGCATGTCTGAAACTTTGTTCCTTTTTCAAATGCAAGATTTTACCAGCACGGCTAACAGTTATGGGAATAACTGTTAGATGTTTGGATGGTTTTGCCTTGATGGAAAAGGAATACCTTGCACAGCAGGTGGAAAATGCACATTTTGCACGTGCATTTAAATAAGCACTCCTCCGCTGTTGGCTCCTGATTGCCCTGATGTGCTGATAAATGAACTGGAGAGGACAGCAAGGATTTTTTTGTCTGAACTGGTCATAAGAGTACACTCTAAAAAATAATATCCTACATCTATTCAATAAAAATGTTGACATAATTTCAAGTTTCTTTTTGGGGTACACGTTGTTACATTTGTTTAAAATAAACCCCCTTTTTTTTACACATACACAAAAAATAAAATATATATATATATATTTTTTTCAACAACATTGAACCACTGTAGAAACTTTACACTTTAACCTTCTAAAACTGTAGATTTAAACAACTGGACTTAAAGTTAACTTAAAGCCCTGGGAACACCTTCAAGGTCAGTAATACCCCCTACTCAACTTGATTCTAGTGTCCAATGAACAGTCACTTGTAGAAGCTGTTTTTTTTTTTGCGTTACAATCCCCATGACAGAGTGAACATTACTACTCTTTATCAACGTGTTACTCGTGTTTCCCCATGGGATGAAAACAGTTCAAGTTTGCAGAACAACTTTTTTTTAACATTTCTCTCTTTCAAGGCACAAAATGTTGAAATATGTGAAGTCATTGTTTGGCAACATGGAACCACAGAACAGATCCCACCTTGTTTTAAGACAGCAGTTTAGACCTGAGTGACTGGACCCTGTTTGACAGAGTTGAAGCATCCAGCTCCAAGAAAAGTTTCTGTAGTACCTCAAAAGTATACTTTAGATGCCTGGGATAATGGAGATTCAGTGCATATGTCAAATCAAGGAGGATACAGCAAGCCCTGGGAACATCTTCAAGGCCTGTAACAACTTTCGCCCCCTCGACAAGAATTTCAATGTCACTGGAAGCTCCTGTCTTGGTCAAATTACTGCCATCACAAGCTTTTCAATTCCTGTCTGGTTTTCATTGTCCTGTAAAATTAAATAGAAGTGACACTCAAAAACTATGAAATATTGGTCACAAGAAAATCTGAAACTCAAATTTGTTTAAACAGAAAATACAATCAATATACACTACCAGTCAAAAGTTTGGAATCAGTAAGATTTCCAGAATTATTACTCCAGTCTTCAGTGATCCTTCAGAAAACACTCTAATATTCTGATTTATTATCAGTGTTGGAAACAGTTGTGCTGCTTAATACTTTTTTTGGAACCTGTGATACTTTTCTCAGGATTCTTTAAACAATAAAAGGTTAAAAAGAACAGCATTTATTTAAAATAGAAAGGTTTTCAAACAATATATACTACTGTTTCAAAGTTTGGGGTCAGTAAATTTGTATTCTTTTTAAAAAAAGAAAAACGTTTATGAAAAAGTGATAGCATAAATTCACATTGTTCGAAAAGATTTACATTTCACACTTCTGATATATTGAAATAGAAACTGCATACTTTGAATTCTTTGATGAGGTCTCCTGCATGTTCCCCAAGGAATTCAATAATGCAGCGGATGACCACCTCTCTTGTCATGTCAACCGAACACTGCTCATCCTAAAAAAAAAAAATAATAAAATAAAAAAAAAATCCACAATACTTTGTTCCTTGATACTTCCACCATTTGGCTTGATCATATGGCCAAAAAAAAAAAAAAGCACATTTTATCAATTAATTTTATCAACACAGGATGTAGAATAACAACTGTATTATTCTCTGTAAAGCTGATTTACATTTAAAACAGAAGTTGTTACTATAATTAAAATTGAACTTGTATATAAATAAATATGACTTACAAAATATTTTCTGTGAAAGTTCAAGAAATTAATTTAAGGAAACAAAACCTCCTGTTTTCACACAATGCATT